>NC_090326.1:30699643-30804643 GCF_035084215.1 Heptranchias perlo
CGCACATATACATGCACTTACACACGCACTTACACACACACATATATACACTTACACACACACATATATACACTTACACACACACATATACGCACACACGCAGATGCACATACGCACACGCTCACACGCGGATACACATATGCACACATATATACACTTACAGACGCACACACCCACACAGACGCACACACACCCATATATATATATATATATATAGACGCACACACAAATATAGACACGCACACACACACGCGCACACACACACGCGCACACACACACGCACACACACACACACGCACACACACATACACACGCACACACACATACACACACATATATACACACGCACTATGGGTACGGTAGCATAGTGGTTATGTTACTGGACTAATAATCCAGAGGCCTGGACTAAAATCCGGAGTCATGAGTTCAAATCCCGCCACGGCAGCTGGCGAATTTAAATTCAATCAATGTAATTGAAAATAAAAATCTGGAATTGAAATACTAGTATCAGTAATGGTGGCCATGGAACTACTGGATTGTCGTAAAAACCCATCTGATTCACTAATGTCCTTCAGGGAAGGAAACCTGCCGTCCTTACCCGGTCTGGCCTATATGTGACTCCAGACCCACAGCAATGTGGTTCATTCTTAATTGCCCTCTGAAATGGCCGAGCAAGCCGCTCAGTTGTAAAATCTCGCTACGAAAAGTCACAATAAAAGAATAAAACCGGACGGACCACCCGGCATCGGACCACTAGGCACCGGACACGACAACGGCAAACCAAGCCCAGTCGACCCTGCAAAGTCCTCCTCACTAACATCTGGGGACTTGTGCCAAAATTGGGAGAGCTGTCCCACAGACTAGTCAAGCAACAGCCTGACATAGCCATACTCACAGAATCATACCTTTCAGCCAACGTCCCAGACTCTTCCATCACCATCCCTGGGTATGTCCTGTCCCACCGGCAGGACAGACCCATCAGAGGTGGCGGTACAGTGATATACAGTCAGGAGGGAGTAGCCCTGGGAGTCCTCAACATTGACTCTGGACCCCATGAAATCTCATGGCATCAGGTCAAACATGGGCAAGGAAACCTCCTGCTGATTACCACCTACCGCCCTCCCTCAGCTGATGAATCAGTCCTCCTCCATGTTGAGCACCACTTGGAGGAAGCACTGAGGGTAACAAGGGCACAGAATGTACTCTGGGTGGGGGACTTCAATGTCCATCACCAAGAGTGGCTCGGTAGCACCACGAATGACCGAGCTGGCCGAGTCCTGAAGGACATAGCTGCCGGACTGGGCCTGCGGCAGGTGGTGAGCGAACCAACACGAGGGAAAAACTTACTTGACCTCGTCCTCACCAATCGACCTGTCGCAAATGCATCTGTCCATGACAGTATTGGTAGGAGTGACCACCACACAGTCCTCGTGGAGACGAAGTCCCGTCTTCACACTGAGGACACCATCCAACGTGTTGTGAGGCACTACCACCGTGCTAAATGGGATAGATTCAAAACAGATCTAGCAGCTCAAAACTGGGCATCCACGAGGCACTGTGGGCCATCAGCAGCAGCAGAATTGTATTCCAGCACAATCTGTAACCTCATGGCCCGGCATATACCTCACTCTACCATTACCAACAAGCCAGGCGATCAACCCTGGTTCAATGAGGAGTGTAGAAGAGCATGCCAGGAGCATCACCAGGCGTACCTAAAAATGAGGTGCCAACCTGGTGAAGCTACAACTCAGGACTACATGCATGCTAAACAGCGGAAGCAACATGCTATAGACAGAGCTAAGCGATTCCACAACCAACGGATCAGATCAAAGCCCTGCAGTCCTGCCACATCCAGTCGTGAATGGTGGTGGACAATTAAACAACTAACGGGAGGAGGAGGCTCTGGAAACATTCCCGTCCTCAATGATGGCGGAGTCCAGCACGTGAGTGCAAAAGACAAGGCTGAAGCGTTTGCAGCCATCTTCAGCCAGAAGTGCCGAGTGGATGATCCACCTCGGCCTCCTCCCGATATCCCCACCATCACAGAAGCCAGTCTTCAGCCAATTCAATTCACTCCACGTGATATCAAGAAACGGCTGAGTGCACTGGATACAGCAAAGGCTATGGGCCCCGACAACATCCCAGCTGTAGTGCTGAAGACTTGTGCCCCAGAACTAGCTGTGCCTCTAGCTAAGCTGTTCCAGTACAGCTACAACACTGGCATCTACCCGACAATGTAGAAAATTGCCCAGGTATGTCCTGTCCACAAAAAGCAGGACAAATCCAATCCGGCCAATTACCGCCCCATCAGTCCACTCTCAATCATCAGCAAAGTGATGGAAGGTGTCGTCAACAGTGCTATGAAGCGGCACTTACTCACCAATAACCTGCTCACTGATGCTCAGTTTGGGTTCCGCCAGGACCACTCGGCTCCAGACCTTATTACAGCCTTGGTCCAAACATGGACAAAAGAGCTGAATTCCAGAGGTGAGGTGAGAGTGACTGCATTTGACATCAAGGCAGCATTTGACCGTGTGTGGCACCAAGGAGCCCTAGTAAAATTGAAGTCAATGGGAATCAGGGGGAAAACTCTCCAGTGGCTGGAGTCATACCTAGCACAAAGGAAGATGGTAGTGGTTGTTGAAGGCCAATCATCTCAGCCCAAGGACATTGCTGCAGGAGTTCCTCAGGGCAGTGTCCTAGGCCCAACTATCTTCAGCTGCTTCATCAATGACCTTCCCTCCATCATAAGGTCAGAAATGGGGATGTTCGCTGGTGATTGCACAGTGTTCAGGTCCATTCGCAACCCCTCAAATAACGAAGCAGTCCATGCCCGCATGCAGCAAGACCTGGACAACATCCAGGCTTGGGCTGATAAGTGGCAAGTAACATTCGTGCCAGACAAATGCCAGGCAATGTCCATCTCCAACAAGAGAGAGTCTAACCACCTCCCCTTGACATTCAATGGCATTGCCATCGCCGAATCCCCCACCATCAACATCCTGGGGGTCACCACTGACCAGAAACTTAACTGGACCAGCCATATAAATACTATGGCTATGAGAGCAGGTCAGAGGCTGGGTATTCTGCGGCGAGTGACTCACCTCCTGACTCCCCAAAGCCTTTCCACCATCTACAAGGCACAAGTCAGGAGTGTGATGGAATACTCTCCACTTGCCTGGATGAGTGCAGCTCCAACAACACTCAAGAAGCTCGACACCATCCAAGATAAAGCAGCCCGCTTGATTGGCACCCCATCCACCACCCTAAACATTCACTCCCTTCACCACCGGCGCACCGTGGCTGCAGTGTGCACCATCCACAGGATGCACTGCAGCAACTCGCCAAGGCTTCTTCGACAGCACCTCCCAAACCCACGACCTCTACCACCTAGAAGGACAAGAGCAGCAGGCACATGGGAACAACACCACCTGCACGTTCCCCTCCAAGTCACACACCATCCCGACTTGGAAATATATCGCCGTTCCTTTATTGTCGCTGGGTCAAAATCCTGGAAGTCCCTTCCTAACAGCATTGTGGGAGAACCGTCACCACACGGACTGCAGCGGTTCAAGAAGGCGGCTCACCACCACCTTCTCAAGGGCAATTTGCGATGGGCAATAAATGCTGGCCTCGCCAGAGACGCCCACATCCCATGAACGAATAAAAAAAAACACATGCGCACACACACACACACACATACACATGCTCACACACACATACACACACATATATACACACGCACACACACATATATACACACGCATACATATATAATTGGATACAGTAGCATAGTGGTTATGTTACTGGACTAATAATCCAAGAGGCCTGGACTAATAATCCGGAGTCATCATTTCAAATCCCGCCACGGCTGCTGGGGAATTTAGATTCAATTAATTAAATTCAATTGATTAAATAAAAATCTGGAATTAAAATACTGGTATCAGTAATGGTGGCCATGAAATTACCAGATTGTCGTAAAACCCATCTGGTTCACTAATGTCCTTTAGGGAAGAAAACCTGCCGTCCTTACCCGGCCTGGCCTATATGTGACTCCAGACCCACAGCAATGTGGTTGATTCTTAATTGCCCTCTGAAACGGCTGGCAAGCCACTCAGTTGTAAAATCTCGCTAAAAAAAGTCACAATAAGAATAAAACTGGACGGACCACTAGGCACCGGACACGACAAAGGCAAACCAAGCCCAGTCGACCCTGCAAAGTCCTCCTCACTAACATCTGGGGACTTGTGCCAAAATTGGGAGAGCTGTCCCACAGACTAGTCAAGCAACAGCCTGACATAACCACACTCACAGAATCATATCTTTCAGCCAACGGCCCAGACTCCTCCATCACCATTCCTGGGTATGGCCTGTCCCACCGACAGGACAGACCCACCAGAGGTGGCGGTACAGTGATATACAGTCAGGAGGGAGTGGCCCTGGGAGTCCTCAACATTGACTCTGGACCCCATGAAATCTCATGGCATCAGGTCAAACATGGGCAAGGAAACCTCCTGCTGATTACCACCTACCGTCCTCCCTCAGCTGATGAATCAGTCCTCCTCCATGTTGAGCACCACTTGGAGGAAGCACTGAGTGTAGCAAGGGCACAGAATGTACTCTGGGTGTGGGGCTTCAATGTCCATCACCAAGAGTGGCTCGGTAGCACCACTACTGACCGAGCTGGCCGAGTCCTGAAGGACATAGCTGCCAGACTGGGCCTGTGGCAGGTGGTGAGCAAACCAGCACGAGGGAAAAACTTACTTGACCTCGTCCTCACTAATCCACCTGTCGCAAATGCATCTGTCCATGACAGTATTGGTAGGAGTGACCACCGCACAGTCCTCGTGGAGACGAAATCCCGTCTTCACACTGAGGACACCATCCAACGTGTTGTGTGGCACTACCACTGTGATAAATGGGATAGATTCAGAACAGATCTAGCAGCTCAAAATTGGGCATCCATGAGGCGCTATGGGCCATCAGCAGCAGCAGAATTGTATTCCAGCACAATCTGTAACTTCATGGCCCGGCATATTCCTCACTCTACCATTGCCAACAAACCAGGGGATCAACCCTGGTTCAATGAGTGTAGAAGAGCACACCAGGTGTACCTAAAAATGAGGTGCCAACCTGGTGAAGCTACAACTCAGGAATCCCCAAAGCCTTTCCACCATCTACAAGGCACAAGTCAGGAGTGTGATGGAATACTCTCCACTTGCCTGGATGAGTGCAGCTCCAACAACACTCAAGAAGCTCGACACCATCCAGGACAAAGCAGCCCACTTGATTGTCACCCCATCCACCACCCTAAACGTTCACTCCCTTCACCACTGGCGCACAATGGCTGCAGTGTGTACCATCCACAGGATGCACTGCAGCAACTCGCCAAGGCTTCTTCGACAGCACCTCCCAAACCCACGACCTCTACCACGTAGAAGGACAAGAGCAGCAGGTACATGGGAACAACACCACCTGCACGTTCCCCTCCAAGTCACACACCATCCCGACTTGGAAATATATCGCCGTTCCTTCATCGTCGCTGGGTCAAAATCCTGGAACTCCCTACCTAACAGCACTGTGGGAGAACCTTCACCACACGGACTGCAGCAGTTCAAGAAGGCGGCTCACCACCACCTTCTCAAGGGCAATTAGGGATGGCCAATAAATGCTGGCCTCGCCAGCGACGCCCACATCCCATAAACGAATTTAAAAAATATATATATATATATATTCAAACACATATATACTCACTCACACACGCACATATATACACATGCACGTATGCGCACGCACATATGCACATACACTTATGCGCACGCACATATACACATACACTTATGCGCACGCACATATACACATACACTTATGCGCACGCACATATACACATACACTTATGCGCACGCACATATACACATACACTGATGCGCACGCACATATATATACACACAGGCACAAATATATTCGTACCCACACATATATGATCGAAGTTTATAAGATATTAAGGGGAACAGATAGGGTGGATAGAGAGAAACTGTTTCCGCTGGTTGGGGATTTTCGGAGTAGGGGGCATGGTCTAAAAATTAGAGCCAGACCTTTCAGGAGTGACATTAGAAATCATTTCTACGCACAAAGGGTGGCAGAAGTTTGGAACTCTCTTCCGCAAATGGCAATTGATGCTAGCTCAATTGCTAAATTTAAATCTGAGGTAGATAGCTTTTTGGCAACCAAAGGTATTAAGGGATATGGGCCAAAGGCAGGTATATGGAGTTAGATCACAGATCAGCCATGATCTTATCAAATGGCAGAGCAGGCACGAGGGGCTGAATGGCCTACTCCTGCTCCTATATGCGCTCGCGCGTGTGTGTGTGTGTGTATACACACGTGTACACGTATTCACACACGTATACACACAATGACATAGACACATACATATATAGAAACATACATATGCACTCACACAGATAAAGACGTACGCATACACACACATACATGCACACCTAGATACACGCACACAGATACGCACACCTAGATACACGCACACCTAGATACACGCAGGCGCGCACACGTATATACACACATACGCGCACACACGTATATACGCATGCGCGCATACATACACATATGCACACGTATATACACGCACGCACACGTATATACGCGCGCACGCGTACACGCGCACACATGTACACACAATTGTATATATACACATACGCAAAGATAGACACGCGCAGACATGCATACACTCGCACACACAGACAAACACGTGCACACAAACACACGCGTAGACACACACGCAGACATACACGCACACGCAGACATACACACACACGCACAGACATACACGCACACGCATTCATACACGCACACACGCATTCATACACGCACACACGCAGACATACATACACACACACATATACACAGACATACAAAATATATAGACAAACATATATGCACACAGACACATATACGCACAGACATACATACAGACACATATACGCACAGACATACATACACGCGCGCAAACATAGACACGCGCGCAGACATACAGACACGCGCAAAGACACATGCACACACACACATATGTACACATGCAGACATACATAGACACGCACGCAGACATACATAGATACGCGCGCACAAACATACGCACACGCGCACAGACACATACACACGCGCACAGACATATGCGCACACGTGCACAGACACATGCACACACGCATAGACACATGCACACACGCATATATAGACATACATGCATGCACACGTATATAAACAAACTTGCATACACACATATATAAACGTACATGCATACGCACATATATAAACGTATACATGCATACATATACACGTATATACAAGCACACGCACACGTATACACGCACACACGTACCTATAAAACCTGATATCATGACGCAGAGAATTTTTCCAAGCGGTACTGAAAATTGCAACCTTCAATACCTATTTTTGGACTTCATTTTGCAGGTCATTATCAGTCCTGTCCTGACTCCTGAACAGGATACCCACATTTTAAAATGTCCCTGGGACTACACACCCTTCAAATACTTCTTTGGAATTTCAAGATTTGGGGGAATAAAGGGAGTCCTTAATTGGTGCTGTTCCCACAGTGCTCAGTCAGAAGTTTCAAGACCTTATTGTGTTACGGTGGAAGCCTTAAACTGGAAACTTAAATGACAAATACAAAATGTGATCAATCATAATCTGTAAAGTGGAACGACAGATTAGCATTTTGGGGACAGATCCTTTGTGGGAACTGGAAACTGGAAGATAGAAAAGACCCTAAATATTGTGGAGGGAAAAAAAAGGGAAAATCCACAGGGTTTGCAATCACAAAGGGGAGGTTGAATGGGTTGAATAGCCAACGACCTGCTTATTAGAAAATCAGGAAACTAGCAGATGATACAAAAGATCTCAGCGAGGCAATGGGAAGACATTAAAACAAATTAAAGCAGTTAGCTACGGCGGGCAAAGGCAAAAAAATCTGTCGGTCTATCTGATTTTTCTCTTTCAGGTGCTGACTGACATGCTGCGGATTTCTGGCATTTTGTGCTTTTTATTCTGATTTCCAGCATTCATGTTTTTTCTTTTGTTTTAAAGATCAGCAGGACTACTGTAGCGCTGCTGACTGTGGGTCAGAGGATACACTAAAATGTGACATCTGAAGTGCAACAGGGAGGAAGTGTATCGCTTGCAGGAAGTGCGTGCTATGCGCAGGACTTCTAATGCATTATAGATAGATACAGTGGCTAGTTCAGAACCAGGCATCAGGTGCAATGCGTTGCAATAGTGGACTATTCCTCCTTGGGGACAGGATTTATGGGAGAACCGTACAGCCTAGAAATTTGCAGGCTGGCACGAACCGGGTGCAAGGAACGATCCATGCACCTGAATGTTTAGGCCTGAGACGCACCCGATATTGGGCCTAGGGTTGACATCTCTGGTTGGACGTATTCCTGGAGGTTTCGTCACATGACCTGCCGCCCTGGTCTACACTCCCGCCATTGGTCGCCCAACACATTCAACCTCGCGGTGCACCATCTTCCCAGGCCAATGGAAAGCGATTGAATGACTCTTAACCGTCAGTCAAACAGCCTTTATTAACCATCCCCAATATTCTTATAACTAATAAACAAAAGTGTTGAAGGAATTAATTTTTTTTTACAATGCCTGTATGGTTTTTCTCCCGGGTTGCTCGCAGCAACATCTTGGAGATTAATCTTTAATTCCTGGAGACTCCAGGACAATCCTGAAGGGTTGGCGACCCTACATGAGGCCTTCTTTACATGAGGCCGGCGAGCTGTGGACACCCGTTAGGCCTCCCGCCGGCTAGGAGTTTGGAATTTCGGGCTTCTGCGTCACCGGCAGCGGCCTCAGGTGAGTGCTTAAAGGGGAAGGGTAGACAGGTGAGCAGGGGCCGGCAACAGTCTGTGTGACTGCAGTGGAGCGTGGGAGGAGCACTCCTGCACTCCTGCTCCTCCCTGGCTCGACATTCAAGTCGGTCTATTTCTTGGTGGCGGCCTGCAGCGGTCCCTTTAAGAACCGCCGGTTAGGCCGCATTCAGACCCGGTTTTCCTGAACGCAGCCGGCTCAGCTGAAATCAATAGAAATGAAAATGGGGAGAGGTGTATGACATGCGGCTGATCCAATATCGTCCCTTTTACACTATCACCCGGAGTCAAAATGACCCCCCCCCCCAACACTGTGTGCGAAAGGGACAGCCTGATCTCTGGGTATGGAGGAGCAGCGTTAATAATGACATAATCTGAACCCGTCCATATTGGATTACAGGCTCATCATCCTCATCCATTCATTCCTTCCTTTGGCCACTTTTACATTTGATGCTTCTGCGGTGCCGATGGCGGGGGGGGGGGGGGGAGCGATACCCACCTTTCCGTTGTCAGAATGGGCTCCCTCATCCCACTGGCAGCACCGCAGACGATTCTGTCGGCAGGATGAGGGAGCGGTTCGAGCGATGGATTCGCGAGGACCCAGAGTGCACTGACTTTGGTCTCCTTGGTTCCGAACTACGTAAAACGTCAAAATGTAACAGAACCTTTTCTCTCGTTCACAAAGAAAAGACGCGTGCATTATGTAAACTCTCCTTTACTGTAATGCCGTGGATAGTTCTATTTTGAGGGAGTGCACAAAGGCTTTTCCAAAAATACACAAATTTTCATCGTAAAGGGCATAAATTATCACGGCGGCTTGTAACATGATAAGATAGTGTGAGCTACAAATGATTTAAATGACAAAAATATAACTTTTTTTTGGGAAGAACACATAAAACCTTGAGGAGACTCGTTACATTTTCCTAAAGTACGTATTTTGGACCTTCTGGAATTTTCTATTAACGGTACAATTGCCCACCAACTATGGATTCCTTAGCCTACTGCTGGTAGTGCAAGATCTGACCCGAAGTTCACTGTTTCGCTCCTAATTGGGCTTTCTGCATCATAATCAAACAGCGCAACAGGCGTTTTTAGATTACATTAAAACACCAACACCTCAGCACGCTTCTCCTGTGCCGAAACTCAGTTAAGAGGGAACGTCAATGACAAGTGCTGATACAGCTGTTCACAGCTCCTCAAGGCACGTGTACACAACCTCTCCATTTCAAAAAAAAGTCTCCAGCAGCTGAAAAAAGGTCTCCAATTTTACAATGAAAAAAAAAATATACAAGATAAAAAGCGCCTAACGAGGCTTGACAATACAGTAGAGGCTGGTTTAAAGGAGGTAGGCAAGCTGGAGTGGGGGGCAGAGTACTATACAAACTAATCCTCTGCATGTATATAAATTTTTTCTTCCCCAATTTCCCCCCCCCCCCGCCACCGGTTCCACCCTTCCTATCCAGGGGATAGCAGTTGGTGCAGGCACCGCCAGGGAAGCCTGAAGTTCTCCTGTGCAATTTTTTTTGGTTTTTGTTGACAAACCGAAGGTGATGGCCTCAATTTCCCCCCCGCTATTCTACCCGAAATCGATATAAAGATAAAGAAAGATCTTGCATTTATATCGCACCTTTCATGACCTCAGAACTTCCCAAAGCGCTTTAGAGCCAATGAAGTACTTTTGAAGTATGGTCACTGTTGTAGGAAAACAATTTGTTGTAGGCAGCCAATTTGCGCACAGCAAGGTCCCACAAACAGCTATGAGATAATGACCTGATCATCTGACTTTTATTTTTGATGATGTTGGTTGAGGAATAAATATTGGCCAGGGCACTGAGGAGAACTCCCCTGCTGTTCTTCGAAATAGTGCTATGGGATCTTTTACGTCCACCTGAGGGGGCAAATGGGGCCTCGGTTTAACGTCTCATTCAAAAGACGGCACCTCCAACAGTGCAGCCCTCCCTCAGTACTACTCTGAAGTGCCAACCTAGATTTTGTGCTCAAGTCTCTGGAGTGGGACATGAACCCACAGCCTTCTGACTCTGAGGCGAGAGTGCTACCAACTGAGCCACGGCTGACACCTGATATGGCAAAGGATGAAGGAAAATGGAGCTACAGTTAGATCCCCGCCCTTAAGAATTTTCCTCCCTCCCTCCTCGCCCCCACCACCACCAAGAGGTTGGGCGATCTGACCCTTGATCACCCAAGTCCACTGCATTAAAGTGACGATTGCCCAGCCTCCCCAATGAAGTACCGCCAACCCCAGATACTGGCAGAAGGAGGACCGCAGAACGTGCTGGGGCAGCGGTTCTAACCCTGCGGCGAGCTCTGTCGGAGGGGCGGGACCTGCTTGCGGCCACATCTCCCCCTCTTCTGCCTCTTTCCTGGCACAGAAGAGGCCGTGGCTCACGGGCAGCCTTTTTCGGCGCACTTTGGCCCTCTTTAATAACACCCCCTCCTCCTCCTTCTAATACAACAGCAGGTGTCCCACTTCAGCACCACTGGATCTGGCCGGTCGTGGTGGGCTCCCCCGGCCGGCCGGTCGTGGTGGGCTCCCTCTGTGTGGCGACAGGAGCTCCCCCCTGCATGTTTGATGACTCCCGACACAGGAAAGCGGCGTCACAGTAGGAGTCGGGGTAGCAGGCCGAGGGCCCTTCCTGACCCCACTTCCGATGGTGAAACTACCCCAGCTATCCCCAACCAAAACATGTAATCATGAAAGTTTTTGAGAGGGTGAATAGCAAAAGGTTGTTTCCACCGGTTGCAAATCAGTAACGAGGGGCCACAAACTGCGGATTATCTCTAAGAGAATGCAAACTATTAGGAGAATTTTCCCCCTCACAGAAAGGGTTATTGGGCTATGGAATGAGTGGTTGTTAAGTCAGGGACTATAACATCATTCAAAAAGGAATTGGATAAGTATTTCAAATGGAAGGATATAAAAGATACAGGGCAGGACAGGGAAATGGGATTAGAATAGATAGCTCCAGTTAAGGAATTAGCAACAGTACAGGGACGATGGGCCGAATGGCTTCCTTCTGAGTTGTAATCTTGAGGTGTCAGCCTTGGCTCAGTTGGTAGCACTCTCGCCTCTGAGGCAGAAGGTTCTGGGTTCAAATTCCAGTCCAGAGACTTGAGAACATAATCTAGGCTGACACTTCAGTGCGATACTGAGGGTGTGCTGCACTGTTAGAGGTGCGTGTCTTTCAAATGAGACATTAAACCGAGGCCCCGTCTGCCCTCTTAGGCGGACGTAAAAGGTCCCCTGATACTATTCAAAGGAGAGCAGGGGAGTTCTCCCCGGTGTCCTGACCAATATTCATCACTCAACCAGCATCGGCTGTAACCGTCCTAATATCAGCCTCGCAATCTGTAGGTTACTACATTTTAACGCACGGCCGCAGAGCCTTTCCAGCACAATCAAGGGCGAGCTCCAGCTCACTGCCGACAGGCTGACATTTATCGCTCTCGGAATGAGTAGACGATTTCTCACTAGTAGCTCACCTTCCCAGTAAATAGTTCTCAAGTTTGGAAAATGAACAGAACAACTCGTGCTGCTAAGCCTGGGATTTACCAGGAACCTGACATGTGAAACTGCAACTTAATAAGCTTAATATCACACCAGTGAACATTCTCCCCCTCCACAGCTCAACTTTAAAGAGCAAACCCACAAGAGTACTTCAGGAAAAAGTCAACACTTCATTTTACTTCAATGTAATATGATTAAAATCTTTTCAGGGAATGAGTTAAGCAAGGGTAGTATAATGTGGAAAAGATGTTAATTCTGAACAAATCCAACTGATCCTCAAAGGGCGCTTGGTTTCAATTGATTGATTGATCAATTGAACTCTTCCTCTCTCCTTGATGTTCCACTTTCTCCTTCAGCCACAGTGAACTTCTCCCCAGCTCGAGACTGACTCTCAGCAAGGATGCTGTTCTGCCGGTCGACTGACCTCCCAACCGTGCGGTGCTCCACCTAGTGGCCAAGCCGAGAACTCGGGTAACCCGCACAACAAACAGAGAGGAATCCAGCACCAACCCAGAGGCAAAGATTTGAATTTGCGGTGTACAAACTGCTTCAAACGTCTGACGTTACTTGGTCCACTATTTTAACTAGGCTGAAAACCTGGGAGGGTGGGGACAGACACCCTTCAATAGGGAATTCAGGAGAAACTTCTTTGTCCAGACAGTGGTTAGAATGTGGAACTCACTACCTCAAGGAGTAGGTGAAGTGACTAAGATAGATGCATTTAAGGGGAAGCTAGATAAGCACATGAGGGAGAAAGGAATAGAAGGACATGCTGATAGGGTTAGATGAAGTAGGGAGGGAGCAGGCTTGAGTTCAGCATAAACACTGGCATGGACCTGTTGGGCCGAATGGCCTGTTTCTGTGCTGTGTAATCTATGTAATTCTATGTAAGACAGACGAATGTAATTGTGATGGCTTTAAGTGCAGTTCTCTATTTGCAAACAATATCCTGATCAAGGATCAAGTAGATTTCCACAACTGTAGAAAATTCTTGCAAATGAAACAAAATATTTTTTTTTAAAACAGCAGCCTTTATATGGACGCAGGTGTCAGCTGTGGCTCAGTGGTACCACTCTTGCCTCTGAGTCAGAAAGTTGTGGGTTCAAGTCCCACTCCAGAGATTTGAGCCCAGTGCAGTACTGAGGGAGCGCTGCACTGTCGGAGGTGCTGCCTTTCAGCTGTGACATTAAACCCTCTCAGCTGAACGTAAAAGATCCCATGGCACTATTTCGAAGAGAAGCAAGGGAGCTTTCTCTAGTGTTCTGGCCAATATTTATCCCTTAACCAACATCACTAATAATAGATGATCTTACTGTTTGTGGCTGTGTGCAAATTAGCTGCCACATTTCCTACACTGCAACAGTGATTACGCTTCAAAAGTACTTCACTGGCCGTAAAGCGTTTTGGGACAGCCTGAGGTCGTGAAGGATGCGATATAAATGCAAGTCTGTCTTCTTTTGTTGTAGCAAACCCAGGGTCAGCAGTCCTTACAAATCCTATCTGCCAACAATATGACATCCTTTGGGTACTTAACCTTTTGCTCTGTTCACAATGATGACTCACCTCTGTCTTTGCACCCTGTGCTGTCATGCAGCTTGCATTTTAAAATGACAGCCCATTTTTGGGGGGAGGGGGTTGGAGAAAAGATTTAGGTTTCACCCCTCAATGCACAGTACTTGTACTGGCATCATTAAAATGGAAAACTAACCCATGTCCTAATATTTTTTTTGTATCAATGGTTACTTTTCACTCCTACATTTTATGAAAGGTGCTATTTCACACTCTATGTTGTAAAAAATGATCTCTCCCGTGCAATCACCCATGTTCAGAACATTTGCAAATAGACTGCCTGATTCCAAGTCCACCTACCATAGAGAATACAAGCAACAGAACTATTCTGATCTTCCATTTAAATAAAGATTAAATTCTTCCTGCATGCAGTCTTCCACTCCCCAGAGCTCTACCTTTTAATTAAATGGAGTCATGTTTCAAAGAGCAGGCTGTTGATTTATTAATTCACGGTTTTTAAGTGTTGGTATTTATTGGGAGTTGAATATTAGAATTTACAAATTCCTTGTCTCAGCTACAAGGGGTTACCTCATTCCATATTCTGTGACTCAGTGGTAGCACTCTCGTCTCCGAGTCAGAAGGTCATGGGTTCAAGTCCAACTCCAGAGGTGTGAGCACGAGAGGTTAAACGAGGACCCGTCTGCCCTCTCAGGTCGATCCCATGGCATTATTTTGAAGAAAAGCAGGGGGAGTTTCCCCCGGTGTCCTGGCCAAAATTTATCCCTCAACTAACATCAACTGAAAAAACAGATTATCTAGTTATTATCTCATTGCTGAGGGTGGGACCTTGCTGTGCGCAAAATTGGCTGCCACATTTCCTACATTACAACAGTGACTACACTTCAAAAGTACTAAATTGGCTGCAAAGCGCTTTGGGACGTCCTACAGCCGTGAAAGGCGCTAAATAAACACAAGTTCTTTCTTTTCTCATGTGGAGAAAAACACCAGCGCAAACTTGCATCCGTTAAGTTATGTTAGTGCTGCATGAAGCTGTGAGGATACTTACAGCCTTATTCCAGGAGAGCCCAGTGGTGTGGTACTCTTTGATGTAGGCCTGAAGCTCTGTCCAGATACTGAGGAAGGATTTGACCCATTCTACGTGTCTCTTGTCACTGCAGGTGAACAAAGATTTAAGAGAATAACAACGCTAAATAATGTTGAGATTAACTTGGAGAGAAGCTAGCTGAAGCTATTTAGCATGCACATTAAAGATCTATTTCAGCCTGCAGTTAGTTTCTCTTTTCACATTGAACAAAATATCTAAACAATCCCAGATAATCGTAGAATCAGATTCATAGAATGGAAACGTGCCGGCTCTCTACAAGAACAATCCAGCTAGTCCCCCTCCCCCGCCCTTTCCCTGTAGCCCTGCAAATTTTTTTCTTTCAAGTACTTAGCCAATTCCCTTTTGAAAGCCACGATTGAATCTGCCTCCACCACCCTTTCAGGCAGCGCATTCCAGATCCTAACCACTCGCTGTGTAAAAAAGTTTTTCCTCATGTCGCCTTTGCTTCTTTTGCCAATCACCTTAAGTCTGTGTTCTCTGGTTCTTGACCCCCTCCGCCAATGGAAACAGTTTCTCTCTATCTACACCCCTCATGATTTTGAATACCTCTATCAAATCTCTTCGCAACCTTCTCTACTCTAGGGAGAACAACCCCAGCTTCTCCAGTTTAACCACGTAACTGAAGTCCATCATTCCTGGAATCATTCTAGTAAATCTTTTCTGCACCCACTCCAAGGCCTTCACATCCTTCCTAAAGTGCGGTGCCCAGAATTGGACACAATACTCCAGTTGTGGCCGAACCAGTGTTTCATAAAAGTTCAACATAACTTCCTTGCTTTTGTACTCTATGCTTCTATTTATAAAGCCCAGGATCCCGTATGCTTTTTTAATCGATTTCTCAACCTGTCCTGCAACCTTCAAAGATTTGTGCACATATACCCCCAGGTCTCTCTGTTCCTGCGCACCCTTTAGAATTGTATCCTTTAGTTTATATTGCCTCTCCTCATTCTTCCTGCCAAAAAGTATCACTTTGCACTTCTCTCCATTAAATTTCGTCTGCCATGAGTCCGCCCATTCCACCAGCCTGTCTATGTCCTCTTGAAGTCTATCACTATCTCCTCACTGTTCGCTACACTTCCAAGTTTTGTGTCATCTGCAAATTTTGAAATTGTGCCCTGTACACCCAAATCCAAGTCATCAATATATATCAAGAAAAGCAGTGGTCCTAGTACCAACCCCTGGGGAACACCACTGTATACATTCCTCCAGTCTGAAAAACAACCGTTCACCCCTACTCTGTTCCCTGTCACTTAGCCAATTTTGTATCCATGCTGCCCCCTTTATTCCATGGGCTTCAACTTTGCTGACAAGCCTATTATGTGGCACTTTATCAAACGCCTTTTGAAAGTCCATAAACACCACATGAACCGCATTGCCCATATAAACCCTCTCTGTTACACCATCAAAAAACTCATTCAAGTTGGTTAAACACGATTTGCCTTAAACAAATCCGTGCTGACTTTGTTTTACTAATCCACACTTGTCCAAGTGACAATTAATTTTGTCCCGGATTATCATTTCTAAAAACTTCCCCACCACCGAGGTTAAACTGACCGGCCTATAGTTGCTGGGTTTATCCTTACACTCTTTTTTGAACAAGGGTGTAACATTTGCAATTCTCCAGTCCTCTGGCACCACTCCCGTATCTACGGAGGTTTGGAAGATTATGGCCAGTACCTCCGCAATTTCCACCCTTACTTCCCTCAGCAACCTAGGATGCATCCTAATCTGGACCAGGTGACTTATCTACTTTAAGTACAGCCTGTCATTCTAGTACCTCCTCCTTATCAATTTTTAGCCCATCCAGTATCTCAACTACCTCTTCTTTTACTGTGACTTTGGCAGCATCTTCTTCCTTGGTAAAGACAGATGCAAAGTACTCATTTAGTACCTCAGCCATCCCCTCTGCCTCCATGCGTGGATCTCCTTTTTGGTCGCTGATCGGTCTCACCCCTCCTCTTACTACCCGTTTACTGCTTACATGCCTATAGATGACTTTTGGATTCCCTTTGATGTTAGTCACCAGTGTATTCTTATACTCTCTCTTTGCCCCTCTTATTTCCTTTTTCACTTCCCCGCTGAACTTTCTATATTCAGCCTGGTTCTCATTTGTGTTATCAACCTGACATTTGTCATATGGCCCCTTTTTTCTGCTTCATCTTACTCTACCTCTTTTGTCATCCAGGGAGTTCTGGCTTTGGTTGCCCTACCTTTCCCCCTCATGGGAATGTACCTAGACTGTACCCGAACCATCTCCTCTTTAAAAGCCGTCCATTGTTCAATTATAGTTTTGCCTGCCAATCTTTGATTCCAATTTACTGGGTCAGATCCATTCTCAACCCACTGAAATTGGCCCTCCTTCAATTAAGTATTTTTTACTCTAGATTGGTCCTTGTCCTTTTCCATAACTAATTTAAACCTTATGATACTATGATCACTGTTCCCTAAATGTTGCCCCACTGACACTTGCTTCACCTCATTCCCCAGAACTAGATCCAGCAATGCCTCCTTCCTCATTAGGCCGGAAACATACTGATTAAGAAAGTTCTCCTGAACACACTTCAGAAATTCTTCCCTCTATTTGCTCTTTACACTATTACTATCCCAGTCTGTATTAGGATAGTTGAAGTCCCCCATTATCACTACTCTTTGGTTCTTGCATCTCTCTGTAATTTCCCTGCAAATTTGCTCATCTATATCCTTCCCACTAGTTGGTGGCCTAAAGTATACACCCAGTAGTGTAATGGCACCTTTATTGTTTCTTAACTCTAACCAAATAGATTTGCTTATGCTTGCGTGTGCAGAACAAACTTGTCCAACAAGGCCCTACACCATGTGCAATAGATGGAGTCTTTTCTGTGCTCCTCTGCATTGTGGGAAACATGGCCCTCCATACCATGTGATCTTTGTACACAAGACCAGTGCCAAATGAAAACGGGCAGGGAGGGCGGGATGTGTGGCAAGAGTACACTTCCACTGTCAAGAGCAAAGTATTTTGACCTTTTCAATGGAAATCTCTCCCTAATGGAGATAAGATGGCAGTGGGCGGAAGAGGCAAAGGGAGGGAAAGCAGAGCAGGAAGAAGAAAAAGGAGGAGAAAAGAGGAAAATATGAGTGTTGGGTAATCACTAGGTTTAGAGATTTAGGAGAGACTGGCTAACTGGACCCACAGACTGCTGCAATTATAGACTCCAAGGATCTTGACACTTCGCTTTGATCCAATTTAAAATGGAGAAGGACACCAACAATTTCTGGATAACCAGAAGACACTCCTCCGGTAGCAACTATCCTTTAGATAGTTTGGAATCTGGCTCTGAGTAACTTATGCTAATCAGAAACCTTCCGAACTGTTTCTCGACAGGTTATTGTCATTAGTCAATGTCCACATAAAAAACCTCGGAAGACTTGTGGGCTGGCTCGACTCCGGGAGACCTGTTCAGCGAGTGAGGCCCTAATGAAAGCACTAGATACTGTTAACTGGTATCAGTCACTCGGGCCTCAATTATAGCCCCCCTCCCCAACAGGCAGGTATGGGCCGCGCAAGGGCTTAAAATCATGAAATTCGAAATCCCGCCTCCAACGGGCTGCGTTCCCAGCAACATCAACGGCAGCGAATCAGGCCCTGGATGAGGCTCCCGCTAAAGGCAGGCGGGGGCCTACTTAAGCTGCAAAAGTCGTGACCCGATAACGTCACCGCGATGTAATATTAACGTCCAGTCAGAGGGGGAGACCGGCACTACCCGGCAGCAGAACTACAGTGGGAGGAGCCGACCGGCCAGAAGAGGCCCAGGTAAGTTTCAAATACGTCCTTCTCCTTGAACTCCTTTGTGGGCCACGATGAGCTGGACTGCTCCACCCGTCTTGGGGCCTCCCCAGCCCCGCATCGATGGCGCACCGCAAGGGAATCCCCAGCCCTCTCCGATCGCGCACCACGATTGTCCAAGAACCTCTCCTCACACTGGCTGCCGGCGACCGTTCCCACAGGTCCCCGGGTGCAGCCTCCTGCCGCCAAATTCCCGCTCCCGCCCAGGTAGCGAATCTGACTGGGTGTTGGTCAGGACTCCGGGAAGCTTTATTTAAATGAGGTCCCGCTGTTAAGACCGGCCGGGTCTCCACGTCCCTGAACTCTCCGGGTGCGCCACCCGCTACCATTCTCGCGCGTAACCTCCTCCCTCCTACTCTCTCCCCCCACCGCGTGACAATCCAGGCCTTGGAATCAGACAATTTAGGACACACGGTCAACTAATCACGCTGCCTGAATAGTATAGTGGGCTAGTTTTTTGAACTTTCTGAGGAAGTTGTTTAAATTTCTTTTGTGAAAGTAACTTGACTTTTTGGGAATGACAAAATAATGAGGCTAAAAGTTTCAGCTCTCACTGCCTAGAAGATTCTTCTGCAACTTGGGAGCTTTAAGTAGAATGTACTGTTCGGTGCCATCAGTTACATTATTGCTCTTTCACCTCTGGGACCCAGGACTGATTTACTAACTCACATTACTGGTGGGGAACCTTGCCCTCCACCCCCCCCAATGCATATCAGGAGATTGCCAGTGCACAGTCCATGATTTGACAGAAGAAACATAAGAAATAGGAGCAAGAGTGGGCCATACGGCCCCTCGAGCCTGCTCCACCATTGAATCAGATCATGGCTGATCTTCGACCTCAACTCCATTTTCCTGCCCAATCCCCATATTCCTTGATTCCCCTAGAGTCCAAAAATCTATCAATCTCAGCCTTGAATATATTCAATGACTGAGCATCCACAGCCTTCAGGGGTAGAGAATTCCAAAGATTCACAACCCTCTGAGTGAAAAAGTTCCTCCTCATCTCAGTCCTAAATGGCTGACCCCTTATCCTGAGACTATGTCCCCTAGTTCTAAACTCTCCAGCCAGGGGAAACAATCTCTCAGCATCTACCCTGTCAAGCCCCTTCAGAATCTTATATGTTTCAATGAGATTGTCTCTCATTCTTCCAAACTCCAGAGAATATAGGCCCATTCTACTCAATCTCTCCTCATAGGACATCCCTCTCATCCCCAGGAATTAATCTAATGAACCTTCATTGCACCACCTCTAAGGCAAGTATATCCTTCCTTAGGTAAGGAGACCAAAACTGTACGCAGTACTCCAGGCGTGGTCTCATCAAAGCCCTGTGCAATTGTAGTAAGACTTCCTTACTCTTGTACTTCAATCCCCTTGCAATAAAGGCCAACATGCCATTTGCCTTCCTAATTGCTTGCTGTACCTGCGTGTTAACTTTCAGTGTTTCTTGTACGAGGACACCCAGATCTCTCTGAACACCAACATTTAATAGTTTCTCACCATTTCAAAATTAACATCCATGGATGGGATGAAATGGTTCTTTCTTGCTTATAGCTACAAGGGACCAAAGTGAGCAGAGTTTGGGAAGGTTCAATCTTGTTCACTACGGCCACAAGTGTCACTCTGGTGCAGGTTGGGGAAGAAGGTCTGGGCTATATTGAAGGAGATCAGTACTCATCTAATGCACACTAATAGAATCGGTGGGATTCAGTGCCCCAGTCAATGGTCAGCCAAGATACAACTTCATATAAACCTCACCATTTCCTGGTGCCTGTCAGAAGATACCTGATCCACTTGGACAATAGGCAGGGATACCTTAACATGCATCGAAAATGCAAGCCTTCCCCACTGAGAGGGGTTGGGGTGTTCAATGTAAGGCTGAAAGAGGATAACAACTTTCATGCCTGTTTTCATGTTTGGATGACTTCCTCTTGAAGGACCACTGGTGGAATGGGAATGGAGCAAAGACCTCAAGAGCTGGCCCTTGCTACTTGAAACATTTTATGATTTTATGATCTCCAGCCTCTCAAGCTAATGTTACTTGGAATTTGCCTGGAAATTTCCGAGAGTTCTCCCCTTTTTTTAAAATCCTCCTCTCTTGATGGCGTTGATTCAGGCTTGGATGTGGCTCAACAGACATCGGCAGCCCTTTTGTATTGCACCCAAGTAGCCGTTGACAAGTGTGAGCCCAATCCTGTCCTCACCCAACATCTGCACACATGCACCAGGCTGCGGGAATACCAATTGATTCTCCCATCCCTCCCCCTCACCAACACCCATCCCACCCAGTCTGGTGATACGGAGACTAGGAATCAATTGTCACTAACCCCCCACCGCAGAGCAGCAAATTCGGCCAAGATTGATGATGAAATCTGACACCTTCCTGAGCTGCACAGCTCAGTGCTGAGCCAGGTTGTGTGTTTAATGTATTGAGTTTTCGGGGACAGCCTTTGATCTACACAGGTCACACACACCACACACACACCCCCACCCACGCCCCTACCGACACGTATACATGCGCGCAACCTACTGACATACAAACACGTGCCCCTACCGATACGCACGCACGCACGCGGCACCCCTACCGGCACACGCACACGCTCGCGCGCTCGGCACCCCTACCGACACGCGCTCGCACGCCCGACACGCGACACGCACACCCCCGTGCCCATACGCACCCCCACCAACACACACATGCCCCCGACACACACACACCTACCGACACATATACACGCGCGCACCCCTACCGATACACACACCTACACATGCCCCTACTGACACATGCAGCGCCCCTACCGACATACAAACACCCACGCATGCCCCCACTGATGCACACCGCCCCCCCCCCCCACCGGCGCCCACACGCCACCCCCACCCCCCCAATGCACAAACACCCATACACACCTCCACCGGCACAAACACGCACACCCCCACCAACGCACACATGCCCCCGGCCACACACACACACACCCACCCACGCACACCCTTACCGACACCCAAGTGCACCCCCACTGACACACACACTCTCACACACACAAACCTAACACACACACACACACACACGTGCAGATGAAGGAAGTGGCTGATGAATAAAAATTCTCTCTCTAATCACTGCAATTAGAAAATGAGCCTTTTTCTATTGGATGGCTATCACTGGTTAGCCAGCTGCAGCTGTTGTGCAGTGTGTCAGGGGGGGTGACTAATGCTCCAAAAGGACTCGTTCAGAGGGTTTCAGACAGTCGAGTCCTTAAGCACGTGTCATATGCTGTGGTACAGCACGATGCACAGCACGTCCTTTGTTAGAAGTACAAACGAAAACTGTAATCCACATCCTCGGCTGCATGCATAAAAAATTCAAAACAAAAGACCACTTGTATTGAGATCTTCGGCCTATAACGAGAGAGATTTTGCTATAAGCAGAATTATGATTCTATCGGCTAATTCTGAAATCTGATACTGATCAACAGTATAGTATCAGGTATATTAAAATGACTTCTTGCCTATCAACTACTACTGGAGTGCCAGGGAAACACTCATAATCTAACCATAATTAACTTATCTGGGAATTAAGTGGCCAAAGACATTATTTGTATTAAAAACCTAAAATGCTAGAAACACTTAGCAGGTTAGGCAGCATCTGTGAAGAGAAACATAGGGCTAATATTTCAGGTCGATGACCAGTTCTGACGAAAGATCATCAACCTGAAACGTTAACTCAGTTTCTGTCTCCACAGATGCTGCCTGACCTGCTGAGTGTTTCCAGCGCCTTCTGTTTTTATTTCAGATTTCCAGCATCCACAGTATTTTGCTTTTGGTTTAGACATTATTTGTATGTTAGTCTTCAACCAACAGCACTGAAAAATAAGGAAAGGGGCAGGTGAGCACCATCTGTAAAGAAACTTTGCGCCCCAGTCGAGGTCCTAACTAGCAACGTATTGCCTCGATACTTCACTTGTTCTTTGACCAGTAACTCTCGCAGGCAGTGGGGATGAGGGAGGAATTCCTGTAGTTGGGTGAAAGAGATGGTTAACTGCAAGTGGCCTCAGCCTGCAGAACTGTGCGTTGGTAGTGGAAGGCTGAGAGGGGGAGGCCGGAAGGAGCAGCTGTGACCTATGGAAGGCTGTAACTACCCAATGCATTAATCTCTAAATAAGTATCACTAAACTTTATCTTTCAAGCTCCCCCAATGATCACAACGTTGTCAGGATGTAAAATTGAATGTCAAGTTATTACTGAACTCCTCAATTCATTTTGAAAATATTTTATAATGCTACTCTTTGGAATTTATTCCCAATTTTACACAATGCAGAATATGCAAGCACCAGATTTAAACAGCACACACCATATGCTAGGATGGCAAGAAAGGCAAACTTACATGTCCTTGTACTCCTTTAACACCCTGTTAGTATAGAAGGTGGCCGCATCATTCATCTCCTTGACATAAGGACCTGGCTTAGGGGCCTAAGTTCACAACAAAACAGCAAAGCGTCGGGAAGAAGAATGATGCATAGAAAAGAGAAAGTTGGAGGGAAAAAAAACACGTTAGATTCAACAGAAAGCCGTTTATTAACTTGTTACCCAGCTAAAAACCAGCAAAGCAGATGCCACTTAAACCCTTGATGTTTTCATAGAATTATGCAGCACGGACGGCGGCCCATCGTGCCTGTGTCAGCTCTTTGAAAGAGCTATCCAATTAGTTCCCTTCTCTTTCCCCATAGCCCTTTCACATCATCATGCCTTGGTTAAAAACAAAAGAGGAGTGAGCTATCTCATCAGTGATCAAAGCACCAACAAATAGATTAGATCAGATTAAAAAATTAATCTAAATAGCTAGGGCTAAATTCATTACTCTGACATGTTTAAAAATAGAATAACTGAATACTCAGGAGTTACATTACTAACAGGTAGGGCAGAGCCTGGAGTTGTAATATACTAGTCCGCAAGTAAATGTGGGCATAGTGGAATACTCATTTCCAAAGTGGCCAGCCTTGTAGAGGAAGCCAGATAAATGCTCATCACCTGCTAACATCATTATAGAGTTTCTAACCTATCCCACTGATGGTTTCTATGCTGATAAGCAGGACACTAAATATAGCTCCATCTTTTTAAAATTATATGGTGTTATTGGTTGTAAGGTACCAACTGATTCCTCAATCTCTGATTATGAGATGGTATATTTTGGAAGATAACATGGGTGCAACATCACGCAGAGAATTGTTTACCCCATTTCTCAAATTCCATAAGTGCTGCCATTCACAACAGACCCACATCAATGACAACTGCTTTGTTTGTCAGCTCCCTTGAAACACCACTCATCTATAACTGCCCACCCCAAATTACCCCTTACATCACCCTAGAATATCTTAGATTAATGTAGACTTTCTTCTGCTGCTGCATTATGTATATATAAATTCCATAAATGTACATTATAGGGGGACTGGATGGTACAGAGAGGTGGACACTGGCCCTTCACCTCTAGACTCTGGATTCCAATCAGTCCAGAGTGATAGGATGGAAGACTGATGGCTGTACGGATCCTACACAAAATGAGTTGCAGAAACCTCAAACAGTTCCCACAGCAAAAAATTGTCCCTAATTCAGTACTAGTGGGCAAGCTGACAGAGAGGCCACAGGATGCCTGGTGCAGTAATGGGTACTCATCTGTTGGTTGGTCCCAAGGTTCATCTGAGGTTGGGGTTGGAGAGCTCTACTCTGCCGCTAACTGTGCTCTCACTGATGTACGCTGGAGAAGTTGCAGTGGAAACCATTGACCTCCACACCTTCTGGGCAGGTCCAAAAATTAAAGCACTCAATACCAACGTTGAGTGCCCAAAACACAGTGCCCTGCTCCCTAGCACTGACATCCCTCACCTCGATGAGCACAAAATTCACACACAAAAGTAAAATAAAAAACATATGTTGTAGACAACATTAGTGAGCAAGCTTTTGTGCTTTCGTGGGCTATACAGGTGTGTACTATGGAGCTTGAGAGGCCCATTAATTCTCAAGTTGCTGATACTAGCAGATCCTGACATTCTGATTTAGGATTTATCCACCAGTGAGGCAATAATGGTAAAACCAGCCCATTCCATACCTCCAGCCCCACAAAATTCAAACCGGAGAAACCAGCAAGTAAGAATTCTGAGCGAAAATGAGACTAAGCTGGCCGAGCCTTGAGGGGCAGATTGTAAAACTGGGACACGCAGTCCCAGTAGTGGAAGTCTGGAACCCTCTCCCCCAAAAAGCTGTTGTCAATTGAAAATTTTGAAACTGCAATTGATAGATTTTTTTTAAGGTAAGTTTATTAAGGGAAATGGAACCAAGGTGGGTAAATGGAGTTGAGATACAGATCAGCCATGATCTAACTGAATGGTGGAACAGGCTCGAGGGGCTACGCCTGTTCCTATATTCCTATGTTCCTAGGACTGCAATTTGGGCAATCGTGGCAATATAAATAGTCCCCATGCAATAATTTCAAGTTTGCAATCTAATCTCAGGGTTCAGAGGGGTTGCAGACAACTTGAGTTTTGCTATTATGGTTTAGAAAGTTACTGAGATTTGGTTGCATATTTTAAAACACTCATAGGGTTTCTCTATATAAAAAAAAGCTTTTAACAAATTTAAGAGCTATGCAAATCTGAACATAGTCTCATTATGTACGGTCAAAGCACTTTGTTGCAAATGGGCTAGAGAGGGAGATAGCTACTGTCTGCCATGCTGGAACTGGGAGCCTCTGAACAGCACCCACTCACACTGCCGCATTCATTCAATGGTAAAACTTTCCACTTACCACAGCAACCCACCCCAGCGCTGCGATGCTCTCACTAACAGCTGACAGGTGATTGAACAGCTTGCTGCCACGGTTCTTCTCTCGAAAGTTCTGGATCTCCTGCATTCTGTCGGATATGGGTTGGAGAAGCACAGTCATCTCAACCTGGGAGAGAGAATGAGGCAAAATGTTAAAGGAGAAAAAAAAATCCTAAGAAACAGTGGGCCTGATTTAATATGTGTCTGACCTGCAGTTTGCAGTTACCTGTGTCCCTTACAAATCCATATGTGCACATTTTCGATGCACTCTAATGTAGAATTTCCTGTTAATGTTAAGACGGTTTAGGTTTTGGCCATTTTTAGTGGGTGATTCTGATCTTAAAAATGCAACTGTTGAAATTGATACAACTCCCAGTGCACTGGGATGAGTAGTAGGGACATTGGCTCAGAAAATATTAGTCTTTTTTTTCTGTTAGTAATTTGAATTAAACAACTTAATTAAAAGAGCATTTCAATAGATTTTTGTTATGTAAGGGTGTTAAGGGATATGGAGCAAAGGCAGGTAAATGGAGTTGAAGTACAGATCAGCCATGATCTAACTGAATTGCAGAACAGGCTTAAGGGGCTGAATGGCCTACTCCTGTTCTTATGTTCCTACTTACCTTCATCGTGCTAGAAAAAAACCCAAATCAACAGGTAATTCAAATTAAGCAACTTTGAATTGAAACGGAATAGACTGTCCTTTATATAAAAAATGGTAAAAACGACTGATAAAACGTGTGATTCTTATATTTAGTTATTTTCATTTAATACACACTCTGCTTGTTTGTTGTTCGAGAACGTGCAAGTCCTAGGTATATAAGCAGCAATCTACAGAAAGGCCCTGCGTAATTCCTGTAGGAATTGCAACGAATCAACACTGAACATTGTGCTAGTTCTAAACACTGACACGGCCACGTGTTACTAAACCGATTAAAACATCTCAATGATGGGCAAAACCCCTTTGAATATCTCAATCTAATGTCACATTTGACCTTTCATCTCCAGAAGGCAAAACACCACCATTAAAGTAATGAACCGATTGGCATTAAAACCTGATACACTTCGATACAAACAGCTGAAGTAAGGTTGATTGAGTAGATAGGTAACCCTTGTTACAGCCTGACGCACAAGACATGGCTAACAAATATTTAATGTGTTCTGCAAAAGGTTGATACAATTGCACTTTGAAGTTTTTGCGTGACGAATGAATAGTACTGTCAAGTTTGCATTATTTATTTAAATGATTAAGTTCTGTATAATTGGTTTTACTGTCACTTGCTAGATGGGCACAGAGAATAATGGAGTGCAAGAGATAAATTGCAGGCACACGTGCAAACTGAAAACTGCTTCCCCCATCCTTATACCATTATAGAATCAAGCCCATGACTTCAGACCCCTCATACAGCCAACGACAGGCCCTATCTGCTTGTTCAGGTGACCACAAGAGATCTTGCGGCACTAGGGTCTTTCGCTAAAGAAGAACAGGGAATTCTCTTGTGTCCTGGCCAATCTGCATCAACCAACACCACCAAAACAGATTAAATGGTCATTCATCCCACCACTCTTTGTGGGATCTTGCTGTGCGCAAATTGGCTGCCACGTTTGCCTACGTTACAGACAATACACTTGAAAAGCAGTTCCTTGGCCATGGAGACCCAGGCCAGGGATTGTATCGTAATATACCCCATGTCCTATCTAGGTATCTGAACCGCTGTTTCAAGGTGCCTATGGTATGCTCAATAATGATTCTGGTGGCTGCACGGGCCTCATTGTATCGGTGTTCATTGGTGTTTATAGGAGTTGCAAGAGCGTCAATAGCCAGGGCACCGTACGTGGCCGGCGGAGTGGTCCACACTCCTAGGGTCTAACTGCCTTTCTCCCACCACATTCCCAGGCCAAGGATGCCTTTGCCTGATTTTCCATGTTTCCCGCCCCCTCTGCTATTGTGCTGTAACCATTTAAACCTCCGCTGGACCATCTATTGTTTCTTTACGTGTCCCATTATCACTTCCTTTTGCCTTGCACCATCATCCCTTCTGTCATTTAATTACTCCTGCCCTCCACCCTATCATAGACCTTCCCCATTTCTTTTCTCCCTGTCCTTTTTTCCCCTGACTCTGTCCTTGCTTAAAAGCTGCTAAATCTCTACAACATCTTCCAGTTCTGTCATCGACCTGAAACGTTGACTCTGTTTCTCTCCCCACAAACGCTGCCTGTCCTGCCGAGTGTTTCCAGCATTTTCTGTTTTTATTTCAGATTTACAGCGGTATTTTGCTCCTGCAAAAGAGGGCAGCCTCGATATCCCCCAGGAGTTAGTTTTCCGCTCTGGCTTCTCCTTCAAGTAATCCAAGCACAGAAAAGCCATTTTAAAACGAAGGAATAATAGCCGCTGCCTAGGAAGCAGACATTGACCTGCACGATCTTGTGCTGGTGGTAACTCGCGCGGCCAGTGATCCATGATGGAAGTGTCTGCCCTGATCAACCATGCATCAGTAACCTGCTTCATACATGCACATTGCAGTTTGACTTATGTTGCATATGTCCTCTGAGGCGGCTTGGAAGGTGCTAGAGGGATAAAAGTTTGGTGCTGCGGATGTACGATTTCTGCGCTCGACGTTGTATGCTCGACAGATTCCAGGAGCTGGTAGAACTTAGTCACCGTCTCCCTTGGAGTGGAGGCCGGAAAGTTATTTGTTGTTGCACATCCCAGGTAAGTACTCATGACTAAGGGGTTAAGGGTCGGCGTGGACAGTCTTATTCCTCCTTTCATCCTCTTCTTGCGCCTGCGATAAAACTCAACCACAGATGAACGCCGATAACAATTCCCATCTTCAGAATTTAGATTGTAGCAATCAAAAATACAACTCACTTCCTGAAAGGCCAGAATATCACTGGCTTTCATCACCCATTTTATGTGGGAGAGTGCTGACTACTTTTGAACAATATCAATAATGTATTAAAAATCTAACATCTGTCTAAATTTCTATGCTCACATTTATAATGGAAACTGCCTATGTAAACGTTTCAAGATGTAATGACACGATCCCACCACTGATGGTGCTGTAGTGCCTCCCAGGTCCTCAGCCTGTACTGCAAAGAACCTCCTCAGCTCCAACCAACTCTACTTCTCTGCTTCCCAAATCCATGTAAGTTTTGCTATTTAACTGTAAATATGTTAAAGGCACTATATAAATGCTAGTTGTTGTTGTAGTAAATATAAACTCAAAGCATTATATAAAAATGAAGACAGAATATATGACTTTAAAATGGGGACTGAATTTTATCTGCACAACCTGGTCCAATTATCCCCCACCCTCCAACATTTCATTTGAAGACTATACATGGTCTTGACTCCCCACGTGCAATGCCACAGGAAATTAACTAGAATATTATAGAAAATCTCATGTAGGACATTCACTTCCTGTCATCAAGAGTTTTGGTCACACTTCTCTCAACATTTAACATTGTAAATTGCTATGACAACATGCCCCATTCAAATTTGCTAGGTCAACTGTAGCTTCCAACTGACCTCTCCACCCACCCACCCGCACAAAACCTGCTTGGAGTTAAAATCGGGGCTTGTGTCTTTGAAGAACTGAAAAAAAAAATCTTATTGCCTCAAAGGGAATAGAGGAGATCAAGATATAGTGGTTTAAGCTCCTGCACCGAGAGGCAATGAAGGTTGTGAGAACTGAAGGTGCATAATATGAAGGGAGTTGATGAACATGGAAATGGTCAGCCAAAGAATGGAAAGATAAGAGAAAGAGATCTTTTACATGAAGAAGGAATAGATTGGGAGGGAGGACAGAGCCTCCTAATTAGTGGAAAAGGAGTCAAAGAATGAGTCATCAACCATAACACAAATGGATTAATTGGAGAAGAAACTAGATAGCACAGCATCGATGCAAGGCTATACGATGGCAACTTGTTTAGAAGTACACAGTACCAGACCCCGTCAAAGGCCTTGGAGATGTCGACGGTCATGGTTCACTGGAGTATTCAGGAGCAAAGTTTCAGAGAATTCCTCACATTAGACAATAAATTAACCCGTCATTTCCTTTGAAATCATGGATATGGACACAATCTGATCTATAGTTCAGATGCAAAAACTGGGTGCGAAGTGTGCCAAGAGAAAAACAATCATGGAGTCATAAATGTTGACAGGACATTGCTTTCTTCCTCAAATCCAGTACTTTTACAAACTATAATCATTTGTGCAATTTACTTGAATTTCAGCACCTAACACTTGTTGAACAAGCTCTCTGATGGTCAGGGTGATAGGGTGTGTTCATTTGTAATGAATAGTTCCCTTTCTTTTTACTTTTCATACAAGAAGCATGGATGACCACCTATACCTGTAGAAGGTAGTTTTACAGTCTTTTTGGATTAAAGATCCTGATTGTTCAACCATTATAGTTTATTTAAATAAACTCAGTTGTACCCTAAGCTACTCCAGCTTTACATCCTTAAAACATACACAAATTCAAATAATAAATTGTTTTAAAATTGTCCTTTTTAAATGAGGCGTACATTCTTTTGTCCATTTTCAGACACAGGAATTACAACCTGCAAAATTAATCTATTTCTCCAATTCAAGTCTCAACTTAGGCCCTTGTGAAAATGTCAACAAGTACTGCACAAATTCAGGATTTATCAAAAAAACACTGAGGTGAATTTCAGATCATTTTATAACAGGATGTGGTAAGTTCGACTGACATTAAACCGCTTTCTTTTCCTGCTCAGTTCCATGTTGTGTACAAGTCATAGTGACATTGGTGCTTCTTTCCAATCAGTGGAACTATTCTTTAAGGTTACAGAGTGATTTCAACCATGCTAACCAGCATAGACGAGGATCACACAAGAAATAGGAGCAGGAGTAGGTCATACGGCCCCTCGAGCCTGCTCCACCATTCAATCAGATCATGGCTGATCTTCGACCTCAACTCCACTTTCCCACCCGATCCTCATATCCCTTGATTCCTCCAGAGTCCAAAAATCTATCTATCTCAGCCTTGAATATACTCAATGACTCAGCATCCACAGCCCTACGGGGTAGAGAATTCCAAAGATTCACAATTCTCTGAGTGAAGAAATTCCTCTCATTTCAGTCATGAATGGTCGACCCCGATTCTTGCGATTATGCCCCACAGTTCTAGACTCTCCAGCCAGGGGGAAACAATCTCTCAGCATCTACCCTGTCAAGCCCCCTCAAAAGCTTATATGTTTCAACCAACCATTTTGAAATGGTTATCAGGCATAACTGCAGCTACAGCAATGTAGCATAGAAGGGGAGACTAAAGGGACTAGCAGAAAGAGAAGCATATAAAAACACAACCACCATCTTAACTGGTATCCCAGATGGTGTACATCTCGTCTCAGTTGGTAGCACTCTTGCCTCCAAGTCAGAAGATTGGTGCCCGTGGGAAGAGATGCTTAGCTGAGGCCCTGAATACTGGTTCTGGTGGTCTAGATGGATGTTAAAGATCCCACATCACTATTCGCAGAGGAGCATGGAGTTTGCCTGGTGTTCCATCCAACATTTCTTCCTCAACCAACACTATCTAAACTAGATGAATTGGTCATTCCCCTCAGTGCTGTTTGTGGGGCAGTGCTGTGTGCAAAAACTGTCTGCTACAGGCAGCTACACAAAAACATTGACTGCACTTCAAAGCAGATCATTGTACGCAAAGCACTTTGGGACATGGCTGAGAGACGTGTTAATGCGAGATATAAATAAAAATTAATTCTTATAGCATGTAGGATTGAAACAAGTAGGACACTATTAAAACCTCAAGTTGGGTTGGAGTGGGGAGAGGGAATTGAAATCACTGTATGCCATCAGGATTTCCATACAAGTAAGAATGTCTGTATTTGATTAATAGACTAGAATTACCAACTGGGATATCATCAAGTATCAGCAATGACTTTAAGACATTGTGGGTCAAGAGTTGCCCTGGTGCCGCTATGTGTACTGACATTGTCAGTTGGTGAAAATTTTGACTAGTCATATTGTAAAAGCCTGTCTGAGAAGAGTCATGATTTTGCGAGAAAATCCGGTGGAAATCAAACAAAGCAACTTGAGCTATTCTCTCTCTCCCCAACCTATTGGCTTAAAGAACCACGGAAGCTTTTCTGTAGGCTAGTTATTATCTGGCATTCCCTACACTGAACTGGTATTGAATCCGTGCAAGTAGTTGGATCAAAAACATAGCCATGCCATTTATATGCATGTGGAGAACATGCTGGTGACTATGGTGATGAGACAAGCAGAATCAATTAATGTGACTTGTAGCCACTTCACACATAATTTTGTCATTTTAGTAAAGTTTGGAAATCTCCCAGTTGCAGCTGGCAAAAATTTCTGCTCTAAAAGTCTGATTGTAAGGAGGCAACACTTTGTAAAGATAAAAATAAAACAAATTCTGTATCTCTCCTGAATGTCTTATGCTTCAGACTGTGTGCATAACCCACATACCTAAATGTCAGCACGTTGGTCCCACTTTCAGGCAGGAATCCCAGATACAGTTGGAGAAAATGTCAAAAGAATTTGATGTGAAAGAGCTCAGTTTGTGCTCAGTCTGAAATGCCGGATGTCGAAGGACAAAGTTTCAGTTGTGATCCAGATTTTGCCTGGTAACAGTCTCCCATATGTCACGATGGGGGAAAGTCACAGGGTGAAGGCTTGCAGCTGGCTACAGCAGAGATTGATGATGCCACTTGGAGCTTTCAGAATGACTTGCTGCAACTGAAATAACTGCACTGTTCCATTGCTTGGAGCATCTGCAGTATTTACTGGAGATGTCTTAAATCACTCCGAACAAGTGTTTGCGTCTTGCCATAGGTGGTATTGGCCCAAAGTAGGATTTATAAATTGCTCAGGGGATTAGGAAACAAGGCTTTGTTTCTGTAAAAGAAAATAGATATTGGACAAGGAGCCACTGTAAATTGCTAGCTACCATGACAACTGTTAACAATGCAAACTATATCCTACAGTGAGTTTATGCTCCACTTATTCTTAAAGGAACACTCATTTTTAGATCCAGTTAACGGCACAAATGGTTAAAAGGAAGACGGTAAGTACGGGGGAGGGGTTGAGTAGCGTTTGTTCAAAGTCCCCCATTTTATGGCAAAAGATTATAACCGCAGAATATTTCTAGAGTCATCAATTTTATTACCTGCATGGAGACCCTCAACTTAGGTTTCTCCCTGTGAGACTTCTCTATATGGTCACTGACAGATGATGTTTTGGAGCCTCTCTATAGAAGACAACACAGGCTACAACATTGGAACTGCGTGAGAGTTACTGTCCGGCCACGAGACCGTAGGAAACTAAACTACAGGCTGGGTGCTCTACATCCTCAGCCAATAGTGCGCTTCTGTGGCTAACAATTAACTTTAAAAGAATCCTGATCACAATAAACCAAGAGGTTACAGAGGAATTTTTAAAATATGTTATTTGTTCTCAGGACGTGCGTGATGCTGACAAGGCCACATTTATGCGCATCCATGGTTGCCCTGCAGTGGTGGGCCTTATCCTTGAATCGCTGCAGTCCTGTACTCCCATCGGTAGGGAATTCCAGGATATTGACGCAGAGATGATGAAGGAACGGCGATATCTGTGCGTGTCAAGATGGTGTGTGACTTGGGAGGGGGAATTTGGAGGTAATGCTGCTCTTGTTCTCCTTGGTGGTAGAGGTCAGAAGGGAAGGAGGAGCTGTTGAAGTAATCTTGGTGAGTTGCTGCAGTGCATCTTGTAGATTATACATACCACAGCCACAGTACACTGGTGGTGGAGGGGTTGGCCAGAGTCAAGTGGCAGGGTAAACAAAGCGATCTGCTTTGTCCTGGATGGTGTCAAACTTCTTGAGTGTTGTTGCACCTGCACCCATCCAGGTGAGTGGTGAGTATTCTATCATAGTCCTGACTTGAGGCTTGGAGGGGTCAGATGGCGAGCCACTTGACACAAAGTACCCAACCTGCTCTTATAACCACAGTGTTAATACGACTGGTCCAATTAAGCTTCTGGGCACATGGGACCCCTGAGATGTTAATGGCAATGGTGGTGTTACTGAAGGTCAACTGGAGATGGCTGGGCTTTCTCTTGTATGAGATGGTTGTTCCCTGGCATTTATGTGGCATGAATATTACTTGTCAGCCCAAGCCTGGATATCATCCAGGTCCTGTTGTGGGTTGGCATGGGCTGCTTTAACCTGATGTAATTGCTTCTTTGACTCTTTCAATCCCCTCTGTCAGTTCACTAAGTAAAAGGTGCAAAACTGTTCACTCACCAAAACAACTCCCTTTCCATAGCATTCTTCATGTAATAAAAAAAATGTCAAGAGTATGTAACGCAACGAGTGGTTGAGATCTGGAATGCATTGCCCGAGGGAGTGGTGGAGGCAGATTCAATCATGGCCTTCAAAAGGGAACTGGCTAAGTAGTTGAAACAAAAAAATGTGCAGGGCTACAGGGATAGGGCAGCTGGATTGCTCATGCATAGAGCCGGCGCGGACTCGATGGGCCGAATGGCCTCCTTCCATGCTGTAACCGTTCTATGATTCTAACAAGAAAAATGACACTGAGCTGGAAAGAGAAGGGTAACAATGGAAGGGGCAGGTGGAGAGAAGAGGAAGAGGAGTCTGAGGCCAAAATCAAAGAGAAGATTTAAAAAAAACAGGAGGTTTTTGAAATTGGGAAGGAGGTTTTGTAAGGTAAGCGATTTAGGGACAGAATTCCAGGAGCAAGGAATAGCGACCAGTGGTGGAGCAGAGAGGAGGGAACAAGCATTAACTTATCGTCAGGAGCAGAGTTTGCTTGTGGGGTAGTACAGCTAGAGATCACCCAGATAAGGTGGAGATAGGCCATAGAGGGATTTGAAAACTAGGATAAAGATCTCAAATTCAATTTACTGAGCACAGGAGCTTGGGAAGGACAGGAGTGATGGTCTTTGTGCAGGAGAAGACATGGGCTACAGAGTTCTGAATGAAGTCGCATCTCTTAGGGGTGAAGTCTGGCAAAGAGGGCATAAAGGAAACCAATCCTCGAAGTGAAATAGGGTTTGAGCAGTGGTGAAGGAGAGGGAGAGGTGTAAGCAATGCTCTGGAGGTGGCAGAAAATGATCTTGGATTGCATGTGGGCTGAGAAGCTCTGCTCAGGATGGAGTAGAGTGCAGAGGCTCTGGGTTTAGCCCAAGGTGGCTGCTGGGGAGATTACACAGAATGTACAGCACAGAAACAGGTCATTTGGCCCAACAGGTCTATGCCGGTGTTTATGCTCCACACGAGCCTCCTCCCTCCCCTACTTCATCTAACCCTATCAGCATATCCTTCTATTCTTTTCTCCCTCATGTACTTATCTAGCTTCCCCTTAAATGCATCCGTGTTAGTCACCTCAACTACTCCTTGTGGTAGTGAGTTCCACATTCCAACCACTCTCTGGGTAAAGAAGTTTCTCCTGAATTCCCTATTGGATTTATTAGTGACTATCTTATATTTAGGGCTCCTAATTCTGGTCTCCCCCGCAAGTGGAAACATCTTCTCTACGTCTACCCTATCAAACCCTTTCATAATCTTAAAGATCTCCATCAGATCACCCATTGGTCTTCTCTTTTCAATCTTTCCTGATAGGTATAACCTCTCAGTTCTGGTTTCATCCTAGTAAATCTTTTTTGCACCTTCTCCAGTGCCTCTATAACCTTTGTATAGCATGGAGACTAGAACTGTGCACAGTACTCCAAGTGTGGTCTAGGCTCAAGGCCAGAGGTATGCTGTTGGTGTTAGGAGTGGGAAAAGATGGCTTTGATCTTGCTTATGCTGAGATAAATGAAACTTGGACTCATTTACGACTTGGTGCTGGACAAGCAATCAAAGAGTATAGCAACAAGGATGGAGTCACTGGTAGAGGTAGAAAAGGTACAGCTGGATGCTCTGGATACACAAATCAAAGCTGACACTCAAGCTAAGAGGTAACATGTACATGAGACAACGAGGTGGCTGTGAGACACCACCCCAATCTCGGGAGGAAGGTCACCTGGGACTGAAGGGAAAGAGTCCGTACCTCCCCAATCTTACAAATCACAAAGTGACCAAATATTTAATGCACTCCCACTTGTAATGGATGAAAATGGCTGTTGCAGAGCTCAAGATGCTCTGGAGGAATTCTCCAAATTGTTGGCCTTCCCCCAACTGCTGCCCAGCACATCAACAACACTCGTCATACATTCCAGACACTAGAGGGACATGCACCAAACCACCAGAGGGTGAGAACTCACAAATTTACGGAAATTAGAACTGAAGATCCAACACACTTCGATATAATAAGCACTAATTCCAGGCGGGAAACTTTCAGTCATGTGTTCCATAATTGAAGCACCCGGTTGCACCAAACACAAATGTGAGTAAATGTGATCTAAAAGTGGCAAACTGCATCAGTCACAGGGAGTAGCCTAGTGACACTCATTCTCTGCCCTTCCTTAATCCTTGCTTCTCTCTCTTTCTCTGTCTTTCATTTCTTGTGATACATGAGAGTGGGAGAAAGTGAGACAGGTACGGAGAGAAAGTGAGACAGGTACGGAGAGAAAGTGAGACAGGTACGGAGAGAAAGTGAGACAGGTATGGAGAGAAAGTGAGACAGGTATGGAGAGAAAGTGAGACAGGTATGGAGAGAAAGTGAGAGGTATGGAGAGAAAGTGAGACAGGTATGGAGAGAAAGTGAGACAGGTATGGAGAGAAAGTGAGACAGGTATGGAGAGAAAGTGAGAGGTATGGAGAGAAAGTGAGACAGGTATGGAGAGAAAGTGAGACAGGTATGGAGAGAAAGTGAGACAGGTATGGAGAGAGAGCGAGACAGATATGGAGAGAAAGTGAGACAGGCATGGAGAGAAAGTGAGACAGGTATGGAGAGAAAGTGAGACAGGTATGGAGAGAGAGCTACACCACTATCCATAGCGACTCTGAAAGTCCTCTATAAAAACTATAGGAACTACAGTTTTAGTACAAGGACTTTCACTATTGCTATGAATGCTGGGAAACAACACCTCCATAACGGTCTCTCGCTCAACCGTGAGAGAAAGCTTGAGAAATGGAGGAATTCCAACAAAATCCAAATCCATGGGCACTGAGGGGTACGGTAGCATAGTGGTTATGTTACTTGGACGAGTAATCCAGAGGCCTAGATTAATAATCCGGAGTCATCAGTTCAAATCCCGTCACAGCAGCTAGGGAATTTAAATTCAATTAATTAAATAAAATCTGGAATTAAAAAGAAACTACTAATCAGTAATGGTGGCCATGAAGCTACCGGATTGTCATAAAAACCCATCTGGTTCACTAATGTCCTTTAGGGAAGGAAACCTGCCGTCCTTACCCGGTCTGGCCGACATGTGACTCCAGACCCACAGCAACATGGTTGATTTTTAATTGCCCTCTGAAATGGCCTAGCAAGCCACTCAGTTGTACAAACTCGCTACAAAAAGTCATCATAAGAATAAAACCGGATGGACCACCCGGCATCGGACCACTAGGCACTGGACACGACAAAGGCAAACCAAGCCCAGTCGACCCTGCAAGGTCCTCCTCACTAACATCTGGGAACTGGTGCCAAAATTGGGAGAGCTGTCCCACAGACTAGTCAAGCAACAGCCTGACATAGCCATACTCACAGAATCATACCTTTCAGCCAACGGCCCAGACTCTTCCATCACCATCCCTGGGTATGTCCTGTCCCACCGGCAGGACAGACCCACCAGAGGTGGCGGTACAGTAATATACAGTCAAGAGGGAGTGGCCCTGAGAGTCCTCAACATTGACTCCGGACCCCATGAAATCTCATGGCATCAGGTCAAACATGGGCAAGGAAACCTCCTGCTGATTACCACCTACCACCCTCCCGCAGCTGATGAATCAGTCTTCCTCTATGTTCAGCACAACTTTGAGGAAGCACTGAGGGTAGCAAGGGCACAGAGTATACTCTGGGTGGGGGATTTCAATGTCCATCACCAAGAGTGGCTCGGTAGCACCACGAATGACCGAGCTGGCCGAGTCCTGAGGACATAGCTGCCAGACTGGGTCTGCGGCAGGTGGAGTGAACCAACACGAGAGAAAAGCCTACTTGACCTCGTCCTCACCAATCTAACTGCACAGATGCATCTGTCCATGACAGTATTGGTAGGAGTGACCACCGCACAGTCCTCGTGGAGATGAAATCCCGTCTTCACACTGAGGACACCATCCAATGTGTTGTGTGGCACTACCACCGTGCTAAATGGGATAGATTGAGAACAGATCTAGCAGCTCAAAACTGGGCATCCACGAGGCACTGTGGGCCATCAGCAGCAGCAGAATTGTATTCCACCAATGGGTCTACCATTACCAACAAGCCGGGGATTAACCCTGGTTCAATGAGGAGTGTAGTAGAGCATGCCAGGAGCAGCACCAGGCATACCTAAAAATGAGGTGCCAACCTGGTGAAGCTACAACACTGGACTACATACATGCTAAACAGCGGAAGCAACATGCTATAGACAGAGCTAAGCGATTCCACAACCAACGGATCAGATCAAAGCTCTGCAGTCCTGCCACATCCAGTCGTGAATGGTGGTGGACAATTAAACAACTAACGGGAGGAGGAGGAGGCTCTGTAAACATCCCCGTCCTCAATGATGGCAGAGTCCAGCACGAGTGCAAAAGTCAAGACTGAAGCGCTTGCAACCATCTTCAGCCAGGAGTGCCGAGCGGATGATCCATCTCAGCCTCCTCCCGATATCCCCACCATGACAGAAGCCAATCTTCAGCCAATTCGATTCACTCCACGTGATATCAAGAAACGGCTGAGTGTACTGGATACAGCAAAGGCTATGGGTCCCGACAACATCCCAGCTGTAGTGCTGAAGACTTGTGCTCCAGAACTAGCTGTGCCTTGTAGCTGTACTGGAACAGTTTGGCTAAACACTGGCATCTAGCCCACCATGTGGAAAATTGCCCAGGTATGTCCTGTCCACAAAAAGCAGGACAAATCCAATCCGGCCAATACCGCCCCATCAGTCTACTCTCAATCATCAGCAAAGTGATGGAAGGCGTCGTCGACAGTGCTATCAAGCGGCACTTACTCACCAATAACCTGCTCACCGATGCTCAGTTTGGGTTCCGCCAGGGCCACTCGGCTCCAGACCTTATTACAGCCTTGGTCCAAACATGGACAAAAGAGCTGAATCCCAGAGGTGAGGTGAGAGTGACTGCCCTTGACATCAAGGCAGCATTTGACCGAGTGTGGCACCAAGGAGCCCTAGTAAAATTGAAGTCAATGGGAATCAGGGGGAAAACTCTCCAGTGGCTGAAGTGAAACCTAGCACAAAGGAAGATGGTAGTGTTTGTTGGAGGCCAATCATCTCAACCCCAGGACATTGCTGCAAGAGTTCCTCAGGGCAGTGTCCTAGGCCCAACCATCTTCAGCTGCTTCATCAATGACCTTCCCTCCATCATAAGGTCAGAAATAGGGATGTTCGCTGATGATTGCACAAAGTTCAATTCCATTCGCAACCCCTCAGATAATGAAGCAGTCCGTGCCCGCATGCAGCAAGACCTGGCCAACATCCAGGCTTGGGCTCACAAGTGGCTTGGACCCATAGCCTTTGCTGTATCCAGTACACTCAGCCGTTTCTTGATATCACGTGGAGTGAATTGAATTGGCTGAAGACTGGCTTCTGTGATGGTGGGGATATCGGGAGGAGGCCAAGATGTGGCAAGTAACATTCGTGCCACACAAGTGCCAGGCAATGACCATCTCCAACAAGAGAGAGTCTAACCACCTCCCCTTGACATTCAACGGCATTACAATCGCCGAATCCCCCACCATCAACAACCTGGGGGTCACCATTGACCAGAAACTTAACTGGATCAGCCACATAATTACTGTGGCTACAAGAGCAGGTCAGAGGCTTGATGTTCTGCGGCAGGTGACTCACCTCCTGACTCCCCAAAGCCTTTCCACCATCTACAAGGCACAAGTCAGGAGTGTGATGGAATACTCTCCACTTGCCTGGATGCGTGCAGCTCCAACACTCAACAAGCTCGACACCATCCAGGACAAAGCAGCCCGCTTGATTGGCACCCCATCCACCACCCTAAACATTCACTCCCTTCACCACCGGCGCACAGTGGCTGCAGTGTGTACCATCCAAAGGCAGCAACTCGCTAAGGATTCTTCAACAGCACCTCCCAAACCCGTGACTTATTACACCTAGAAGGACAAGAGCAGCAGGTATATGGGAACACCACCACCTGCACGTTCCCCTCCAAGTCACACACCATCCCGACTTGGAAAAACATCGCCGTTCCTTCATCATCACTGGGTCAAAATCCTGGAACTCCCTTCCTAACAGTACTGTGGGAGAACCTTCACCACACGGACTGCAGTGGTTGATGAAGGTAGCTCACTACCACCTTCTCAAGGGCAATTAGAGATGGGCAATAAATGCTGGCCTTGCCAGCAACGCCCACATCCCATGAACGAATAATTTAAAAAAGTCACCTCTTGAGGGTGAATTAGTAGGTTGGCTGCAACAGAACACAAAAGTTAGTATCACGCGACAGAACAAATCCCCAGGGCTGCTCGCAATAGCCTGCCCAACTGTACCATGGAATACTGAACCATATATGTGGTGTACCATGAAAACAATGTAAAAATGTATTCGGTGTTGCAGACTGTGGTGTGCCCAGCACTACTGAACAAATAAAGTGAAGCAGCGAGCCTCAGATAGAGCAGTGTTTAGCCTGCTGACATGGGTCATGATTGTTTTGTGGGAGCGAAGCACGGGAAGGGTTGGAGTATTTAAGTAGTAGTGATGGTGCAAATTATTTGGAACTTGATGTGCAACACGAACTGGTGAGTTTGTTTTAAAATTAATCGTTGCCTAAAGACCGTAATCACATTGTTCTTTCACTCTGTCCTGCATCCCACTCCACGACCCTCTCACCCCCCGCTGTACTGCGTTCCTTCCCCAGTTTGGAATAAAGCCAAGCTAAGACATCGCAATCGTACTTCAGGTTGCTGGTGAGCAATGCCACGGGTGATCAGCAAGTATGCTGGGGTAAAAAGAATGCAGTAAAACTGGCACGTAGCTGAAATGTGGTAATCACAGATGGTTCTATTTGTTCAACACCTTTCAGGTAGAAGAGCCTGTCCAGCTGCTTTACATGGGGAGAGTTGGACAGTGAGCAGGAGGTAGGAAAGGAGTTGGAGGAAGGAACCAAACGGATGGTTTGAAGAGAGATGTTTTTGAGGAGATTTTTGAAAGTGGGGAGAGGGATAGCCTCCAAAAATGTTTAGGGAGGGAATTCCAGAGGTCAGGAACACGATGGCTGAAGAGTCGGCCACTGATAATGGAGTGGAGAGAATATTTAAAATTAATTCTCGGGATCTGGGTGTCACAGGCAAGGCCAGTATTTATTGTCCATCCCTAGTTGCCCTTGAGAAGGTGGTGGTGAGCTGTCTTATTGAACCGCTGCAGTCCATGCGGTGAAGGTTCTCCCACACAGTGCTGCTACATAGGGAGTTCCAGGATTTTGACCCAGCGACGATGAAGTAACTGTGATATATTTCCAAGCCAGGATGGTGTGTGACTTGGAGGTGGTGGTGTCCCAGGCACCTGCTGCCCTTGTCCTTCTCGGTGGTGGAGGTCATGGGTTTGGGATGTGCTGCTGAAGATGCCTTTGTGCGTGTTTTGGGGGCGGGGGGAGGGCAGCAGGGGGGATGGTGGATCTAGATTTGGAAGAGCAGTGCTGGGAAGTAGGACTGATGAAGATTGCAACAGTAGAATGGGGTGAGGTTTAGGAGAGACCAAAAGGTGAGGACAAGGTTTTTGAAGTCGATGCACTGGAGGACAGGGAGCCAGTGGAGGTCATCAAGGACTGTGTGTCCGGGTGGGTGGGGGTGGAGGGTGGAATACAATTTGGACCACAGAGTTCTGACTGAATGAGAGTTTCTGTAAGAAAGAACTGGAGATGAGAGCACTGGAGAAATTGAACCTTGAGGCGATATAAAGATTTTGGGGGCATAGTTGGGTGATGTCATGGAAGTGGAAGTAAACAGTCTTGTCTATGGACTGAATACAGCATCTGTAGCTTGACTCCAGGCCAAACAGGACATTGATATTACGCACCTTAGCAAGCAGCTGTAGGGGGAAGATGGAATCGGTGCCTGTGAAACATTACCACTGTTTTATCAGACCCAACAAAGAAAACTGTCAAAAAAACAACTCTGCCTCATTGTGCCATTTAGCCTGTAGAGATTAGCCTCAAATTAATGTATAACTACAAAATCCATGATACGAAATGCAAGGACTGGACAGCATAGGATCGGGCTGTAAAGTAAACTGAGATGAATGTCACAAAAAATTGTAAAAAGAGATCATTTGGATCATGCTTGCTCTGTGTGGCCTGAGCTTCATATTTTTGGCGGCATCTGTAATTATTTGTCCAAAGGAGTTAAATTCTGCATACTGCAAAATCTATTCGATTTATCTAAGAATTTCGGACGGCTTGAGCGTAAACATAGCTGAACCTGCAATGGGGGAAGTTGGGGGGGGGGCACTAAGGAGGTGGCAAATCTAAAGGATTTAGGAGGGGAAGAGAGAAGAAATGCTCCCTTATTTATTGGAATTGTGCATACATGTTCCTCCCTGTGGGGACTGGCATCTTGTTACACTGCTCTCAATGTCCCGACTTGTATTGCAGCATTTAAACGTCACCTGATTTAAATTCAGCGAATTTGCCATCGAGCTAACCAAGATGCCAAAAACAGAAGGGAACCGAGCAGTAAAACAAACTCGCCAGTGATGGGTGGAACATTCGGGGAGCCGATAATGCGAAAATGTTTCATACAAGGAGGTTGGTTTAAACCGAGCCGTAAACGGACCTCACTAATTGAATGTTGCCTTTTAACAAAAAGAATGCAGTGCAATTCCCTTTAGTCACTGGCTCTATAAAAAAAGATTTTCTGTAATGCAGTTTGTTTATCCACATGGTCCAGCTGCTGCTTTACGTACAAGCAGCAGTAGCAAGTTATATCAGTCATGTGATCTCTCCCTCTCCCACCTCTAACTATCTGGTGTTTATATATAGAACATCTCCATAAAAAGCAACAGACGACACTGCCCGTGGAAAGCTGTAATTCACCGTAGTTGCGAAAGGCCTGACTGAGGGCCGAGAATAACTGTTTATACTGTTTCCATCCCTGTTGATCGCACGTACAGTGCTGCACTCTGTTTATAGTATGTTCAGTTCTTGAACAACCAACTGCGTCCACAAAAAAAGCTAAAGTGCTCCCACAAGAAAAACAATCAACATGGCCACAAAATCTCGTGCTATTTGAACTCTTCAAGGGCTGGCTTTTACATTTAACTTCAGCTGGGAAGGCCCGGAGAGTCGGGGGTTCCGACTCCACTGCTGTCAGTGCCAATCCCTCATGATCAACCACAGGAGGCATGAGCTCAGCAACTGCAGTTCCTCACGAGGCGTTAACGGTGAAAGTGCTTTCTGATTTTTATTTTCTGTATGTGGCCAAACTGTATGACATCGTTCTGTGACCTTTCAGGACAAACATGGCCCAAGAGCCCTTATCGAAATTTATCTTCCTTGTTTTTGTTGCAATTGCTCTTCACACCGTATACATTTGTACATTGTTTTCATGGTACACCATGGTATTCCATGGTACAGTAGGGCAGGCTATTGCGAGCAGCCCTGGGGACTGGTTCTGTCACGTGATACTAACTTTTGTGTTCTGTTGTGGCCAACCTACTAATTCACCCTCAGGAGAAGACAAGTTCCCGTGGATTTGGATTTTGTTGGAATTCCTCCATTTCTCAAGCTTTCCCTTAAAGTTGAGCGAGAGACCGTTAGGGAGGTGTTGTTTTCCCAGCATTCACAGCAATAGTGAAAGACCTTGTACTAAAACTATGAGTCCTATAGTTTTTATGGGGGGCTTTCAGAGTCGCTATGTATAGTGGTATAAGCTCTCTCTCCGTACCTGTCTCACTTTCTCCCACTCTCCTGTATCACAAGAAAAGAGGGAAGCAAGGATTAAGAAAGGGCAGAGAATGAGTGTCACTAGGCTACTCCCTGTGACTGATGCAGTTTGCCAATTTTAGATTACATTAGCCAACATTTGTTTTTGGTGCAACCGGGTGCTTCAATTATAGAACACATGACTGAAGGTTTCCCGCCTGGAATTAGTGCCTATTACATCGAAGTGCGTTGGATCTTTAGTTCTAATTTCCGTAGATTTACGCGTTCCCACCCTCTGGTGGTTTGGTGCACATCCCTCTAGTGTCTGGAATGTATGATGAGTGTTGTTGATGTGCTGGGCAGCAGTTGGTGGTATATCCATAACTAGTTTATTGCTGATATAAAATGTCAGCAATTAACATCAAAGAACTAAAAGTAACTAAAGGGTATTTAGGAGTGAAACAAAGATTATGCCATCACTGGTATGGAAGAGCACGACTGGTAGCATCAAACATTATATATAACGGCAAATCTTACAAATTTTCTGCGTCTGGTACAAGAACTTGAAGTGGCCAGGATCGTATTAAGAGATTAAAATGCAGAGCCCAGAACTACCTATGGAATATTTAGCCCATTAACTTTAGATTGATGGAAAATCCTGCCAAGTGCACCGAGCACCGTGCACGAATTCCCACAATACGCTCCCGCCATATGTAGCTCCGTGCTGGGAGTGCAAACTTGTAAAAATCAACCCCATAATGTACGTCAAGTCTGAATGGCGTTGACCGCAACACTGAATGCTGGGTGAATTGATTGATAATGAATACCTGCATAGTACACTGAGCTACATGGCAGGGTAGTTGGCGCTGATGTTCACTGGTTTCTTCTCAGTGCACAACGTACGAACATAAATAGGAGCAGGAGTAGGCCATACGGCCTCTCAGCCTGCTCTGCCATTCAATAAGATCATGGCTAATCTTCAACCTCAACTCCACTTTCCCACCTGATCCCCATATCCTTTGATTCCCTTAAGAGTCCAAAAATCTATTGATCTCAGCCTTGAATATACTCAACGACTGAGCATCCCCAGCCCTCTGGGGTAGAAAATTCCAAAGATTCACAACTCTCTGTAAAGAAATTTCTCATCTCAGTCCTAAATGGCCGACCCCTTAACCTCAGACTTTGCCCCCTAGTTCTAGACTCTCCAGCCAAGGGAAACATCCTCTCAGCATCTACGCTGTCAAGCCCTCTCAGAATGTAATATGTTTCAATGAGGTCACCTCTCATTCTTCTAAACTCCAGACAGTGCTGGCCCATTCTACTCAACCTCTCTTTATAGGACAACCCTCTCATCCCAAGAATCAATCTAGTGAACCTTCATTGCACCGCCTCTCAGACAAGGATATCATTCCTAAGGTAAGGAGATCAAAATTGTGCACAGTACTGCAGGTATGGTCTGCCCTGTACAATTGTAGCAAGATTTCCTTACTCTTGTACTCCAACTCCCTTGCAATAAAGGCCAACATACCATTTTCCTTCCTAATTGTTTGCTGTACCTGCATGATAACTTTGCATTTTGTGGACAAGGACACCCAAATCTCTCTGAACACCAACATTTAATAGTTTCTCATCATTTAAAAAATATTCTGTTCTTCCATTCTTCCTACCAAAGTGAATAACCTCACATTTCCCCACATTATACTTCATCTGCCACCTTCTTGCCCACTCACTTAACCTGTCTATATCCCTTTGCAGACTCTGTGTGTCCTCCTCACAGCTTACTTTCCCACCTAGCTTTGTATCGTCAGCAAACTTGGATACATTACACTTGGTCTCTTCATCTAAGTCATTAATATAGATTGTAAATAGCTGAGGCCCAAGCACTGATCCTGGTGGCACCCCACTAGTTACAGCCTGGCAACCTGAAAATCCCTACTCTCTGTTTTCTGAACATGCTAATATATTACCCCCAACCTCAAGAGCCCTTATCTTGTGTAACAACCTTTCGTGTGGTACCTTATCGAATGCCTTTTGAAAATACAAATATACTACATCCACTGGTTCCCCTTTATCTGCCAGTGCACCATGAATCAAAACCCCTGTCTCCCACACCCCTCTTTGAGCCACGCATTTAACTCTCTGATCTGGTTGACCCGATGCCAATTTGCACGTGGCTCAGGTAGTAATCCAGAGATTATTATCTTTGACGTTCTGCTTATTAGTTTGGACAACCTACATCTTTGTGAAAGTACAACTGCAGTTCAACATTTTGAGAGGGTGCGAGACCACCAGGAGGAGACAGACTGATTTAGCTTTGCATCAATCAATGTTCAACAGAAATGGTACTGGGGGCAGGGGGGGTTTGTCACTCCAGCAGTTCAGGGAGGATAGCAAGAGAGAAGAAGGTCAGCCTCCCTTCATGTTAAATCCTTTTACAGCAAACACCTAAGCAGTCCACATTGGAACAGTTTTTTTTCCTCTAAATGCATTAAATGAAAGCTGAAATACTGCTAAAAGCTGACAGTAAGCTCAACCAGACTGACAACCAAATGCAGCAAGTCCTTAGCTGGCACATGTAGCAATAAAATTCAGAATGACTTCACATGGCAGCAGTTCACCTGCTTTGTGTCATCTAGCAATGGACTCAAACAGATGAGAGAAGCTCCCAATAAACTGCAGATAAATCACACACTATGGACATCTTAAGCCTTGGCTCCAACCCACACAAGTTCTCTTTGGACTCAGCTAAGTGGGGTCAGTCACATGGGGGGAAAAAAGTGTATATTCCCTAATGGGACAACAAAAGCTGTGCCTGTGTGGATTTCTCAGACTCACTCGGTGAGGGGTCTCCACTCAGACCAGATACCTGGCTGACGAAAAATAAAGCTGAATTTTGACTGCTCGTTGGCCGCTCTCATGGGCAAAGGTCGTGAAAACAGAACGGGTTCAAAAGTAAGATGCTGCACAATTGCACTAAAATAGTCTGCTTCCAACTGGAGCAGGTCTCACAAAAGCTTTAAATTCACTTTTAAAATGTTGATGAGCTCTTTAACCTCCTCTGGGTAACGAGAGTTTGTTCACACTGATTGATGCTTTAAGCAAACATCCCTCCCACCTGTACTTTCACCCTCTGTCTGAATTCACGACTTAAACTCATCAGCCTGAACCTCTTTCTCCCATATCACACCACATGTTTGATCATTCGGTAGCATGTGGGGGTTTCAAACCCCAGCACCAACCAATGAAACGTAAAGAAAAGGTTTTAAAAAATATATATATGTTTAAACAAAAAGGCACAGACTGCCTTTTTCTTTCAGTATTATGACAAGGGAACTGGACATTGTCTTACACTTTCGGAATAGTTATTGCTTTCACAATGCAACAGGAAATATCCAAATCCTACTAGACTCCAGGCTGCTCTTTATGAATGTCTGCAAAGCCATTCCTGTCCTAATAGCAACAAGCCCATTCATTTACAACATTGTATTAGCAAAGCAAACAGTCTGGGCAGTAGGAAGAGAGTAACATGCTCTCCCTCTCTCCTCATTCAGTCATGCAGCACCTGACCCCTTCATAGTCTTTTCTCCCTTAGTATGGATTACAATGAGCTAATCATTTCTTTCCTGTTTAAACAGGGTACGGTAGTGTTGTGGTTATGTTACTGCACTAGTATTCCATAGGCCTGGACTAGTAATCCAGAGAACATGAGTTCAAATCTCACCATGGCAGTTTGAGAATTTGAATTCAGTTTAATAAAATTTGATACCACGAAGCTGTGGGATTTTCGTAAAAACCCAACTGGTTCACCAATGCTCCTTAGGGAAGAAAACCTGCCCAGTCCTTACCCGGTCTGGCCTATGTATTTGACTCTAGTCCCACACCAACGTGGTTGACTCTTAACTACCCTCTAAAGTGACCCAGCAAGCCACTCAAAGGGCAACTAGGGATGGGCAATAAATGCCGGCCTTGCCAGCGACACCCACATCCCGAGAATGATTTTTTTTTAAAAACACCCATAAGTTGGAGTTTGAGCTAAAAGAATTAGACAAAAGATGATCTCAAGATAGTCTGAAATGAAAATTCAACTTGTACCAATTCTAAGCAGCTTAACATCTTGGGGAAGACCTTGCTGCCAGTGCAGTCCCTTGCTCAACATAGGTGAGGGCCACAGCATGAACTCCTGGTTCCACACCCCGAGCCCGTATCTAGAAAGGCCTTATAATTTCTGGTTTTAATTTCAGTTCTCCAACATTTGTAGTTTTTTCTTTGCAACTCTCAAAAGATATGCATTATTTTTTAAAAACCTGTTGCTTGTACTGGGTATTCTGCGGATAATTCCACAATTGTACCTTTTCAATTTTCAAATCGGAAGAGCTTAATCTCATTTTGCGAATCCAAAGCTGTTGCCTCAGGCCCTCTGAACCCTTAGTTTAAGCATGATACAGGCACTAGTCAAATATCGCGTTGGAGGAGTTGTGATAACCTTAAGTGACTTGTGGGCTCCCCCGAAGGTTGTTATTAAGTGCAGTGTCTGGTGTGGAAGTCATACAGATCGGAAAGGTACCAGATTCAGTCCCTAGTCTCTGCTGAATTAGCCGATCTTAATCACAGAGCGGTAGAGGCGCCCCTGGGTTAGGAGTGGAAGGGGCGAAATTTCGGGCAGTGCTCTTGTCCAGTGGCTCCGGCTGGAAAGTGCATGTGACAGTTGATTAAGGTCAGAACTAGACTGCGCTGTGATGTCTCCACAGTCGAATAGCTGTCAACACTGCCTAAGGTCACACAAGAATAATGATACTCAGCTCCGATAAAGGAGGGTGTCCGTGAGCCTAACTTAAATGAAGTGCAAACTTCAGTAATTTCACTGGGACAAGACCTTCAATTGTTCCTGGATGAAAACGAGAGACAAAGAGAGAGAGACAGAAAGAGAGAGAAAGAGAGAGAAAGAGTGACAGAGAGAACCACAGAGAGAGACACAGACACTCAGAGCGACAGATACACAGAGAGAGAGAGATACAGAGAGAGAGAGAGAGAGACAGAAAGAGAGAGAGTGACAGAGAGAACCACAGAAAGAGACACAGACACTCAGAGCGACAGATACACAGAGAGAGAGACACACACACAAAGACACGCACACACACACACACACACACACACAGAGGCACACACACAGAAAGACATGCACAGAAAGACATGCACAGAAAAAGACACACACACACAGACAAACACACACACACAGAAAGACAAACACACAAAAAGACAAAGACACAAACACACACACAGACAAAGACATAAACACACAGCCAGAAAGACAAACAAAGAAAGACACACACAGGACACAAACAGATAACCACACACAAAAAGACACACACACACACACAAAAAGACACACACACACACACACAGACACACACACACAGAAAGACACACACACACACACACACAAAGACACAAACAGACAACCACACTAAAACACAGAAAGACACACACACAGAGGACAAAAACAGACAACCACACACACATGGAAAGACACACACACACAGAAAAAGACACAACCACACACACACACACCGAAAGACACATATACATACACACAGAAACACACACACAGACACAGAGAAAGACACACAGAGAAAGACACAAACAGACAACCACACACACACACAGGACACAGACAACCACACACACACAAAAAGACAAAGACACACACACACACACACAAACACACACACAGAAAGACACAACCACACACATAGAGAAAAACACAAAAAGACAACCACACCCACACAAAAAGACACACAGAGAAAGACACACAGAGAAAAACACAAAAAGACAACCACACCCACACAGAAAGACACACAGACACACACACACAGAGAAAGACACACAATCACACACACGGAAAGACATACACACAAACACAGAAAGACACACACACACACGCACACACAGACAAAGACACACGCACACACACGGACAAAGACACACGCACACACACGGACAAAGACACACGCACACACACAGACAAAGACACACACACACGGACAAAGACACACGCACACACAAAGACACACACAAAGACACACACACACACAAAGACACACACACACACAAAGACACACACAGAGAAAGACACACACACTGACACAAAGAAACACACAGAGACAAAGACACACACACACGCACACACACACACACACACAGAAAAAGACACACACACACGCACACAGACAAAGCGAAAGACACACACACACACACACACACACACACACACACACACGGACACAGACACACAAACACACAGACACAGAGAGACACAGACACACACACAGAGACAAAGACACACACACAAAGACGCAAAGACACACACACACAGACAGAGAAAGACACACACACACACACACACACAGAATGACACACACAAACACAGACAAAGACACACACAAACACAGACAAAGACACACACACAAAGACGCGCTCACATGCAGAGAATGACACACACAAATACACACACACACAGGGAAAGACACGCACGCATGGAAAAACACGCATGCACACAGAGAAAGACACACACACAGAAAGACACACGCACAGACAGAGAAAGACACACACACACACACACAAAGACACGCTCACGCACACACAGAGAAAGACACAAACAGACAAACACACAAAAAGACAAACACACACACACACAGAAAGACACAACCACACACACAGAGAAAAACACAAAAAGACAACCACACCCACACAGAAAGACACACACACACACACAAAGACACACAGACACACACAAAGACACACACACACACACACACACACACACACAAAGACACACACACACACAAGGACACACACACACACACACTCAGAGAAAGACACACACACACTCAGAGAAAGACACACACACAGAGACAAAGACACACACACACAGACACACACAAAGACACAGAGACAAAGACACACACAGAGACAAAGACACACACAGAGACAAAGACACACACAGACACACGCACACAGACACAGAGAAAGAGGCACAGAGAAAGACACACACACACACAGAGACAGAGAAAGACACACATACACACACACACACACACACAGAAAGACACACACATACACACACACAGAAAGACACACACACACACGGACAAAGAAAGACACACACACACACACAGACAAAGACACACACACACAGACAAAGAAAGACACACACACAGACAAAGATATACACACACACACAGACAAAGATACACACACACACAGACAGACACAGACACACACAGTGAAAGACACACACACAAAGACGCGCTCACATGCAGAGAAAGACACACACAAATACACAGGGAAAGACACGCACGCACGGAAAAACACGCACGCACACAGAGAAAGACGCACACACAGAAAGACACGCACAGACAGACAAAGACACACGCACAGACAGACAAAGACACACAGACAGACAAAGACACACACACACAGGGAAAGACACACACACACAGGGAAAGACAGACACACACACACACACACACACACAGAGAAAGACACACACACAGACAAAGACACACACACACAGACACACGCACACAGACACAGAGACAAAGACACACACAGACACACGCACACAGACACAGAGAAAGAGGCACAGAGAAAGACACACACACAGACAGAGAAAGACACACACACACACACACACAGAAAGACACACATACACACACACAGAAAGACACACACACACACGGACAAAGAAAGACACACACACACAGACAAAGAAAGACACACACACACACACACACAGACAAAGAAAGACACACACACAGACAAAGATATACACACACACACAGACAAAGATACACACACACACACAGACAGACACAGACACACACAGTGAAAGACACACACACAAAGACGCGCTCACATGCAGAGAAAGACACACACAAATACACAGGGAAAGACACGCACGCACGGAAAAACACGCACGCACACAGAGAAAGACGCGCACACAGAAAGACACGCACAGACAGACAAAGACACACGCACAGACAGACAAAGACACACAGACAGACAAAGACACACACACAGGGAAAGACACACACACACAGGGAAAGACAGACACACACACACACACACACACACACACACACAGAGAAAGACACACGCACAGACAAAGACACACACACAGACAAAGACACACACACAGACAAAGACACACACACACACAAAGACACCCACACAGAGAAAGACACACACACACAGAGAAAAACACAAAAAGACAACCACACCCACACAGAAAGACACACAGACACACACAAAGACACCCACACACACAAAGACACCCACACAAAGAAAGACACACACACACAGACAAAGACACACACACAAAGACAGACACACACACACACACAGACAAAGACACACACAGACACACGCACACAGACACACAAAGACACACACACACAGACACACGCACACAGACACAGAGAAAGACACACACACACACAAAGACACACACACACACAAAGACACACACAGAGAAAGACACACACACTGACACAAAGAAACACACAGAGACAAAGACACACACACGCACACACACACACACACACACACACACATAAAGACACACACACACAGACACAGAAAAAGACACAGACACACGCACACAGACAAAGAGAGAGACACACACACACACACACACACGGACAAAGACACACAAACACACGGACAGAGAAAGACACACACGGACAGAGAAAGACACACACGGACAAAGACACACGAACACGCACAAAAACACACACACACAGACACAGAGAGACACAGACACACACACAGAGACAAAGACACACACACAAAGACGCAAAGACACACACACACACACACACACAGACAGAGAAAGACACACACACAAACACAGACAAAGACACACACAAACACAGACAAAGACACACACACAAAGACGCGCTCACATGCAGAGAATGACACACACAAATACACACACACACAGGGAAAGACACGCACGCACGGAAAAACACGCATGCACACAGAGAAAGACACACACACAGAAAAACACACGCACAGACAGAGAAAGACACACACACACACACACACAAAGACGCGCTCACATGCTGAGAAAGACACACACAAAGACACGCTCACGCACACACAGAGAAAGACACAAACAGACAAACACACAAAAAGACAAATACACACACACACAGAAAGACACAACCACACACACACAGAGAAAAACACAAAAAGACAACCACACCCACACAGAAAGACACACACACACAAAGACACACACACACAAAGACACCCACACACACACACACACACACAAAGACACACACACACACAAAGACACCCACACACACACACTCAGAGAAAGACACACACACAGAGACAAAGACACACACAGAGACAAAGACACACACAGACACACGCACACAGACACAGAGAAAGAGGCACAGAGAAAGACACACACACACACAGACAGAGAAAGACACACACACACACACACACACACACACACACACACACACACACAGAGAAAGACACACACATACACACACACAGAAAGACACGGACAAAGAAAGACACACACACACAGACAAAGAAACACACACACACACACAGACAAAGAAAGACACACACACAGACAAAGATATACACACACACACAGACAAAGATACACACACACACAGACACACACAGTGAAAGACACACACACAAAGACGCGCTCACATGCAGAGAAAGACACACACAAATACACAGGGAAAGACACGCACGCACGGAAAAACACGCACGCACACAGAGAAAGACGCACACACAGAAAGACACGCACACACAGACAAAGACACACACACACACAAAGACACCCACACACACAAAGACACCCACACAGAGAAAGACACACACACACACACAAAGACACACACACAGAGACAAAGACACACACACAGAGACAAAGACACACACACAGAGACAAAGACACACACAGACACACGCACACAGACACACAAAGACACACACACAGAGACACAGACACACGCACACAGACACAGAGAAAGACACACACACACACAAAGACACACACACACACAAAGACACACACAGAGTAAGACACACACACTGACACAAAGAAACACACAGAGACAAAGACACACACACACACGCACACACACAGAAAGACACACGCACACAGACAAAGAGAAAGACACACACACACACACACACACACACACACACACACACGGACAAAGACACACAAACACACGGACAGAGAAAGACACACACGGACAGAGAAAGACACACACGGACAGAGAAAGACACACACGCACAAAAACACACACACACAGACACAGAGACAAAGACACATACACAAAGACGCAAAGACACACACACACAGACAGAATGACACACACAAACACAGACAAAGACACACACAAACACAGACAAAGACACACACAAACACAGACAAAGACACACACAAACACAGACAAAGACACACACACAAAGACGCGCTCACATGCAGAGAATGACACACACAAATACACACACACACAGGGAAAGACACGCACGCACGGAAAAACACGCATGCACACAGAGAACGACACACACACAGAAAGACACACACGCACAGACAGAGAAAGACACACACACACAAAGACGCGCTCACATGCTGAGAAAGACACACACAAAGACACGCTCACGCACACACAGAGAAAGACACAAACAGACAAACACACAAAAAGACAAATACACACACACAGAAAGACACAACCACACACACAGAGAAAAACACAAAAAGACAACCACACCCACACAGAAAGACACACACACACAAAGACACACAGAAAGACACACACAAAGACACACACACACACAAAGACACCCACACACACACTCAGAGAAAGACACACACACACAAAGACACACACACACACAAAGACACCCAAACACACACACTCAGAGAAAGACACACACACACAGACAAAGACACACACAAAGACACACACACAGAGACAAAGACACACACAGAGACAAAGACACACAGAGACAAAGACACACAGACACACGCACACAGACACAGAGAAAGAGGCACAGAGAAAGACACACACACAGACAGAGAAAGACACACACACACACACACACACACACACATACACACACACAGAAAGACACACACACACACACGGACAAAGAAAGACACACACAGACAAAGAAACACACACACACACACAGACAAAGAAAGACACACACACAGACAAAGATATACACACACACACAGACAAAGATACACACAGACAAAGATACACACACACACACAGACACACACAGTGAAAGACACACACACAAAGACGCGCTCACATGCAGAGAAAGACACACACAAATACACAGGGAAAGACACGCACGCACGGAAAAACACGCACAGACAGACAAAGACACAGACAGACAAAGACACACACACACACACAGGGAAAGACACACACACACAGGGAAAGACAGACACACACAGGGAAAGACAGACACACACACACACAGAGAAAGACACACACACAGACAAAGACACACACACAGACAAAGACACACACACACAGACACACGCACACACACACAAAGACACCCACACACACAAAGACACCCACACAGAGAAAGACACACACACAGAGAAAAACACAAAAAGACAACCACACACACACACAGACACAGAAAAAGACACAGACACACGCACACAGACAAAGAGAGAGAGACACACACACACACACACACACACACACGGACAAAGACACACAAACACACGGACAGAGAAAGACACACACGGACAGAGAAAGACACACACGGACAAAGACACACGAACACGCACAAAAACACACAGACACAGAGAGACACAGACACACACACAGAGACAAAGACACACACACAAAGACGCAAAGACACACACACAAAGACGCAAAGACACACACACACACACACACAGACAGAGAAAGACACACACACACACACAGAATGACACACACAAACACAGACAAAGACACACACAAACACAGACAAAGACACACACACAAAGACGCGCTCACATGCAGAGAATGACACACACAAATACACACACACACAGGGAAAGACACGCACGCATGGAAAAACGCGCATGCACACAGAGAAAGACACACACACAGAAAGACACACGCACAGACAGAGAAAGACACACACACACAAAGACGCGCTCACATGCTGAGAAAGACACACACAAAGACACGCTCACGCACACACAGAGAAAGACACAGACAAACACACAAAAAGACAAATACACACACACACAGAAAGACACAACCACACACACACAGAGAAAAACACAAAAAGACAACCACACCCACACAGAAAGACACACACACACAAAGACACACAGAAAGACACACAGACACACACAAAGACACACACACACAAAGACACACACACACACACACACACACACAAAGACACCCACACACACACACTCAGAGAAAGACACACACACAGAGACAAAGACACACACAGAGACAAAGACACACACAGACACACGCACACAGACACAGAGAAAGAGGCACAGAGAAACACACACACACTCAGACAAAGACACACACACACACACACACACACACAGAAAGACACACACATACACACACACAGAAAGACACACACACAGACAAAGAAACACACACACACACACAGACAAAGAAAGACACACACACAGACAAAGATATACACACACACACAGACAAAGATACACACACACACAGACACACACAGTGAAAGACACACACACAAAGACGCGCTCACATGCAGAGAAAGACACACACAAATACACAGGGAAAGACACGCACGCACGGAAAAACACGCACACACACAGAGAAAGACGCACACACAGAAAGACACGCACAGACAGACAAAGACACACGCACAGACAGACAAAGACACACAGACAGACAAAGACACACACACACAGGGAAAGACACACACACACAGGGAAAGACAGACACACACACACACACAGACAAAGACACACACACAGACAAAGACACACACACAGACAAAGACACACACACAGACAAAGACACACACACAGACAAAGACACACACACACAGACACACGCACACACACACAAAGACACCCACACACACAAAGACACCCACACAGAGAAAGACACACACACACACAGAGAAAAACACAAAAAGACAACCACACCCACACAGAAAGACACACAGACACACACAAAGACACCCACACACACAAAGACACCCACACAGAGAAAGACACACACACACAGACAAAGACACACAGACAAAGACACACACACACACACACACAGACACACAAAGACACACACACAGAGACACAGACACACGCACACAGACACAGAGAAAGACACACACACACACACAAAGACACACACACAAAGACACACACAGAGAAAGACACACACACTGACACAAAGAAACTCACAGAGACAAAGACACACACACAGAGACAAAGACACACACAGACACACGCACACAGACATACAAAGACACACACACAGAGACACAGGCACACGCACACAGACACAGAGAAAGACACACACACACACAAAGACACACACACACAAAGACACACACAGAGAAAGACACACACACTGACACAAAGAAACACACAGAGACAAAGACACACACACACACGCACACAGAAAGACACACGCACACAGACAAAGAGAAAGACACACACACACACACACACACGGACAAAGACACACAAACACACGGACAGAGAAAGACACACACGGACAGAGAAAGACACACACGGACAGAGAAAGACACACACGGACAGAGAAAGACACACACGCACAAAAACACACACACACAGACACAGACACACACACAGAGACAAAGACACATACACAAAGACGCAAAGACACACACACAGACAGAGAAAGACACACACACACACAGAATGACACACACAAACACAGACAAAGACACACACAAACACAGACAAAGACACACACACAAAGACGCGCTCACATGCAGAGAATGACACACACAAATACACACACACACAGGGAAAGACACGCACGCACGGAAAAACACGCATGCACACAGAGAACGACACACACACAGAAAGACACACACGCACAGACAGAGAAAGACACACACACACACAAAGACGCGCTCACATGCTGAGAAAGACACACACAAAGACACGCTCACGCACACACAGAGAAAGACACAAACAGACAAACACACAAAAAGACAAATACACACACACACAGACAGACACAACCACACACACACAGAGAAAGACACAAACAGACAAACACACAAAAAGACAAATACACACACACACAGACAGACACAACCACACACACACAGAGAAAGACACAAACAGACAAACACACAAAAAGACAAATACACACCCACACAGAAAGACACACACACACAAAGACGCACAGAAAGACACACAGACACACACAAAGACACACACACAAAGACACACACACACAAAGACACACACACACAAAGACACACACACACACAAAGACACCCACACACACACTCAGAGAAAGACACACACACACACAAAGACACCCACACACACACTCAGAGAAAGACACACACACACAGACAAAGACACACACACAGACACACACACACACACACACACACACACACAGACACACACACACACACACAAAGACACACACACAGAGACAAAGACACACACACAGAGACAAAGACACACACAGACACACGCACACAGACACACAAAGACACACACACAGAGACACAGACACACGCACACAGACACAGAGAAAGACACACACACACACAAAGACACACACAGAGAAAGACACACACACTGACACAAAGAAACACACAGAGACAAAGACACACACACAGAGACAAAGACACACACAGACACACGCACACAGACACACAAAGACACACACACAGAGACACAGACACACGCACACAGACACAGAGAAAGACACACACACAAAGACACACACACACACAAAGACACACACAGAGAAAGACACACACACTGACACAAAGAAACACACAGAGACAAAGACACACACACACACACACAGAAAGACACACGCACACAGACAAAGAGAAAGACACACACACACACACACACACGGACAAAGACACACAAACACACGGACAGAGAAAGACACACACGGACAGAGAAAGACACACACGGACAGAGAAAGACACACACGCACAAAAACACACACACACAGACACACACACAGAGACAAAGACACATACACAAAGACGCAAAGACACACACACACAGACAGAGAAAGACACACACACACACACACACAGAATGACACACACAAACACAGACAAAGACACACACAAACACAGACAAAGACACACACAAACACAGACAAAGACACACACAAACACAGACAAAGACACACACACAAAGACGCGCTCACATGCAGAGAATGACACACACAAATACACACACACACAGGGAAAGACACGCATGCACGGAAAAACACGCATGCACACAGAGAACGACACACACACAGAAAGACACACACGCACAGACAGAGAAAGACACACACACACACACAAAGACGCGCTCACATGCTGAGAAAGACACACACAAAGACACGCTCACGCACACACAGAGAAAGACACAAACAGACAAACACACAAAAAGACAAATACACACACACACAGAAAGACACAACCACACACACACAGAAAAACACAAAAAGACAACCACACCCACACAGAAAGACACACACACACAAAGACACACAGAAAGACACACAGACACACACAAAGACACACACACAAAGACACACACACACACACACACACACACAAAGACACACACACACACAAAGACACCCACACACACAAAGACACCCACACACACAAAGACACCCACACACACACACTCAGAGAAAGACACACACACAGAGAGAAAGACACACACACAGAGACAAAGACACACAGAGACAAAGACACACACAGACACACGCACACAGACACAGAGAAAGAGGCACAGAGAAAGACACACACACACACACACTCAGAGAAAGACACACACACAGATTAAAAGACACACACAGAGACAAAGACACACAGAGACAAAGACACACACAGACACACGCACACAGACACAGAGAAAGAGGCACAGAGAAAGACACACACACACACACAGACAGAGAAAGACACACACACACACACACAGAAAGACACACACACACACGGACAAAGAAAGACACACACACACAGACAAAGAAACACACACACACACACACACACACAGACAAAGAAAGACACACACACAGACAAAGATATACACACACACACAGACAAAGATACACACAGACAAAGATACACACACACACAGACACACACAGTGAAAGACACACACACAAAGACGCGCTCACATGCAGAGAAAGACACACACAAATACACAGGGAAAGACACACACGCACGGAAAAACACGCACGCACACAGAGAAAGACGCACACACAGAAAGACACGCACAGACAGACAAAGACACACGCACAGACAGACAAAGACACACAGACAGACAAAGACACACACACACAGGGAAAGACACACACACACAGGGAAAGACAGACACACACACACACACAGAGAAAGACACACACACAGACAAAGACACACACACACAGACACACGCACACACACACAAAGACACCCACACACACAAAGACACCCACACAAAGACACACACACACACAGAGAAAAACACAAAAAGACAACCACACCCACACAGAAAGACACACAGACACACACAAAGACACCCACACACACAAAGACACCCACACAGAGAAAGACACACACACAGACAAAGACACACACATAAAGACACACACACACACACACACACACAGACACACGCACACAGACACACAAAGACACACACACACAGAGACACAGACACACGCACACAGACACAGAGAAAGACACACACACACACAAAGACACACACACACACACACACACACAAAGACACACACACACACAAAGACACACACAGAGAAAGACACACACACTGACACAAAGAAACACACAGAGACAAAGACACACACACACACGCACACACACACACACACACACACACACACAGAAAGACACACACACACACAGACACAGAAAAAGACACACACACGCGCACACAGACAAAGAGAAAGACACACACACACACACACACACACACACGGACAAAGACACACAAACACACGGACAGAGAAAGACACACACGGACAGAGAAAGACACACACGGACAAAGACACACGAACACGCACAAAAACACACACACACAGACACAGAGAGACACAGACACACACACAGAGACAAAGACACACACACAAAGACGCAAAGACACACACACACAGACAGAGAAAGACACACACACACACACACACACACAGAATGACACACACAAACACAAAGACACACACAAACACAAAGACACACACAAACACAGACAAAGACACACACAAACACAGACAAAGACACACACACAAAGACGCGCTCACATGCAGAGAATGACACACACAAATACACACACACACAGGGAAAGACACGCACGCACGGAAAAACACGCATGCACACAGAGAAAGACACACACACAGAAAGACACACGCACAGACAGAGAAAGACACACACACAAAGACGCGCTCACATGCTGAGAAAGACACACACAAAGACACGCTCACGCACACACAGAGAAAGACACAAACAGACAAACACACAAAAAGACAAATACACACACACACAGAAAGACACAACCACACACACACAGAAAAACACAAAAAGACAACCACACCCACACAGAAAGACACACACACACAAAGACACACAGAAAGACACACAGACACACACAAAGACACACACACAAAGACACACACACACACACACACACACACACACAAAGACACACACACACACAAAGACACCCACACACACAAAGACACCCACACACACAAAGACACCCACACACACACACTCAGAGAAAGACACACACACAGAGAGAAAGACACACACACAGAGACAAAGACACACACACAGACACACACAAAGACACACACACAGATTAAAAGACACACACAGAGACAAAGACACACAGAGACAAAGACACACACAGACACACGCACACAGACACAGAGAAAGAGGCACAGAGAAAGACACACACACACACACAGACAGAGAAAGACACACACACACACACACACACACAGAAAGACACACACACACACGGACAAAGAAAGACACACACACACAGACAAAGAAACACACACACACACACACACACACAGACAAAGAAAGACACACACACAGACAAAGATATACACACACACACAGACAAAGATACACACAGACAAAGATACACACACACACAGACACACACAGTGAAAGACACACACACAAAGACGCGCTCACATGCAGAGAAAGACACACACAAATACACAGGGAAAGACACACACGCACGGAAAAACACGCACGCACACAGAGAAAGACGCACACACAGAAAGACACGCACAGACAGACAAAGACACACGCACAGACAGACAAAGACACACAGACAGACAAAGACACACACACACAGGGAAAGACACACACACACAGGGAAAGACAGACACACACACACACACAGAGAAAGACACACACACAGACAAAGACACACACACACAGACACACGCACACACACACAAAGACACCCACACACACAAAGACACCCACACAAAGACACACACACACACAGAGAAAAACACAAAAAGACAACCACACCCACACAGAAAGACACACAGACACACACAAAGACACCCACACACACAAAGACACCCACACAGAGAAAGACACACACATAAAGACACACACACACACACACACACACACACAGACACACGCACACAGACACACAAAGACACACACACAGAGACACAGACACACGCACACAGACACAGAGAAAGACACACACACACACAAAGACACACACACACACACACACACAAAGACACACACACACACAAAGACACACACAGAGAAAGACACACACACTGACACAAAGAAACACACAGAGACAAAGACACACACACACACGCACACACACACACACACACACACACACACACACAGAAAGACACACACACACACAGACACAGAAAAAGACACACACACGCGCACACAGACAAAGAGAAAGACACACACACACACACACACACACACGGACAAAGACACACAAACACACGGACAGAGAAAGACACACACGGACAGAGAAAGACACACACGGACAAAGACACACGAACACGCACAAAAACACACACACACAGACACAGAGAGACACAGACACACACACAGAGACAAAGACACACACACAAAGACGCAAAGACACACACACACAGACAGAGAAAGACACACACACACACACACACACACACACACAGAATGACACACACAAACACAGACAAAGACACACACAAACACAAAGACACACACAAACACAGACAAAGACACACACAAACACAGACAAAGACACACACACAAAGACGCGCTCACATGCAGAGAATGACACACACAAATACACACACACACAGGGAAAGACACGCACGCACGGAAAAACACGCATGCACACAGAGAAAGACACACACACAGAAAGACACACGCACAGACAGAGAAAGACACACACACAAAGACGCGCTCACATGCTGAGAAAGACACACACAAAGACACGCTCACGCACACACAGAGAAAGACACAAACAGACAAACACACAAAAAGACAAATACACACACACACACAGAAAGACACAACCACACACACAGAGAAAAACACAAAAAGACAACCACACCCACACAGAAAGACACACACACACAAAGACACACGCACACACCACAGAAAGACACACAGACACACACAAAGACACACACACACACAAAGACACACACACACACAAAGACACACACACACACACACACACACAAAGACACACACACACACACACACACAAAGACACACACACACACACACTCAGAGAAAGACACACACACACTCAGAGAAAGACACACACACAGAGACAAAGACACACACACACACAGACACACACACACACACACACACAGACACACACAAAGACACAGAGACAAAGACACACACACACACACACACGCACACACACACACACACACACACACACAGAAAGACACACACACACACAGACACAGAAAAAGACACACACACGCGCACACAGACAAAGAGAAAGACACACACACACACACACACACACACACACACGGACACAGACACACAAACACACGGACAGAGAAAGACACACACGGACAGAGAAAGACACACACGGACAATGACACACGAACACGCACAAAAACACACACACACAGACACAGACACACACACAGAGACAAAGACACACACACAAAGACGCAAAGACACACACACACAGACAGAGAAAGACACACACACACACACACACACACACACAGAATGACACACACAAACACAGACAAAGACACACACAAACACAAAGACACACACAAACACAGACAAAGACACACACACAAAGACGCGCTCACATGCAGAGAATGACACACACAAATACACACACACACAGGGAAAGACACGCACGCACGGAAAAACACGCATGCACACAGAGAAAGACACACACACAGAAAGACACACGCACAGACAGAGAAAGACACACACACAAAGACGCGCTCACATGCTGAGAAAGACACACACAAAGACACGCTCACGCACACACAGAGAAAGACACAAACAGACAAACACACAAAAAGACAAATATACACACACAGAAAGACACAACCACACACACAGAGAAAAACACAAAAAGACAACCACACCCACACAGAAAGACACACACACACAAAGACACACGCACACACACACAGAAAGACACACAGACACACACAAAGACACACACACACACAAAGACACACACACACACACACACACACACACACACAAAGACACACACACACACAAAGACACCCACACACACACACTCAGAGAAAGACACACACACACTCAGAGAAAGACACACACACAGAGACAAAGACACACACACACACAGACACACACAAAGACACAGAGACAAAGACACACACAGAGACAAAGACACACACAGACACACGCACACAGACACAGAGAAAGAGGCACAGAGAAAGACACACACACACACAGACAGAGAATGACACACACACACACACACACACAGAGAAAGACACACACACACACACGGACAAAGAAAGACACACACACAGACAAAGACACACACACACACAGACAAAGAAAGACACACACACAGACAAAGATATACACACACACACAGACAAAGATATACACACACACACAGACAAAGATACACACACACACAGACAGACACAGACACACACAGTGAAAGACACACACACAAAGACGCGCTCACATGCAGAGAAAGACACACACAAATACACAGGGAAAGACACGCACGCACGGAAAAACACGCACGCACACAGAGAAAGACGCACACACAGAAAGACACGCACAGACAGACAAAGACACACGCACAGACAGACAAAGACACACAGACAGACAAAGACACACACACACAGGGAAAGACAGACACACACACACACACACAGAGAAAGACACACACACAGACAAAGACACACACACAGACACACGCACACACACACAAAGACACCCACACACACAAAGACACCCACACACACAAAGACACCCACACAGAGAAAGACACACACACACAGAGAAAAACACAAAAAGACAACCACACCCACACAGAAAGACACACAGACACACACAAAGACACAGACACACACAAAGACACCCACACAAAGACACACACACACAGACAAAGACACACACACACAAAGACACACACACAGAGAAAGACACACACACACAGACAAAGACACACACACAAAGGCACACACACACACACAAAGACACACACACAGAGACAAAGACACACACAGACACACGCACACAGACACACAAAGACACACACACAGAGACACAGACACACGCACACAGACACAGAGAAAGACACACACACACACAAAGACACACACGCACAAAGACACACACACACACAAAGACACACACAGAGAAAGACACACACACTGACACAAAGAAACACACAGAGACAAAGACACACACACACACACACACACAGAAAGACACACACACACACAGACACAGAAAAAGACACAGACACACGCACACAGACAAAGAGAAAGACACACACACACACACACACACACGGACAAAGACACACAAACACACGGACAGAGAAAGACACACACGGACAGAGAAAGACACACACGGACAAAGACACACGAACACGCACAAAAACACACACACACAGACACAGAGAGACACAGACACACACACAGAGACAAAGACACACACACAAAGACGCAAAGACACACACACACACACAGACAGAGAAAGACACACACACACAGACAGAATGACACACACAAACACAGACAAAGACACACACAAACACAGACAAAGACACACACAAACACAGACAAAGACACACACAAACACAGACAAAGACACACACACAAAGACGCGCTCACATGCAGAGAATGACACACACAAATACACACACACACAGGGAAAGACACGCACGCACGGAAAAACACGCATGCCCACAGAGAAAGACACACACACAGAAAGACACACGCACAGACAGAGAAAGACACACACACACACACACAAAGACGCGCTCACATGCTGAGAAAGACACACACAAAGACACGCTCACGCACACACAGAGAAAGACACAAACAGACAAACACACAAAAAGACAAATACACACACACACAGAAAGACACAACCACACACAGAGAAAAACACAAAAAGACAACCACACCCACACAGAAAGACACACACACACAAAGACACACAGAAAGACACACAGACACACACAGACACACACACACAAAGACACACACACACACACAAAGACACCCACACACACACACTCAGAGAAAGACACACACACAGAGACAAAGACACACACAGAGACAAAGACACACACAGAGACAAAGACACACACAGAGACAAAGACACACACAGACACAGAGAAAGAGGCACAGAGAAAGACACACACACACAGACAGAGAAAGACACACACACACACACAAACACACACAGAAAGACACACACACACATACACACACACAGAAAGACACACACACACATGGACAAAGAAAGACACACACACACAGACAAAGAAACACACACACACACAGACAAAGAAACACACACACACACACACACACAGACAAAGAAAGACACACACACAGACAAAGATATACACGCACACACAGACAAAGATACACACACACAGACACACACAGTGAAAGACACACACACACAAAGACGCGCTCACATGCAGAGAAAGACACACACAAATACACAGGGAAAGACACGCACGCACGGAAAAACACGCACGCACACAGAGAAAGACGCACACACAGAAAGACACGCACAGACAGACAAAGACACACAGACAGACAAAGACACACACACACAGGGAAAGACACACACACACAGGGAAAGACAGACACACACACACACACACACACACACAGAGAAAGACACACACACAGACAAAGACACACACACACAGACACACGCACACACACACAAAGACACCCACACACACAAAGACACCCACACAGAGAAAGACACACACACACACAGAGAAAAACACAAAAAGACAACCACACCCACACAGAAAGACACACAGACACACACAAAGACACCCACACACACAAAGACACCCACACAAAGAAAGACACACACACACACAGACAAAGACACACACACAAAGACACACACACACACACACAAAGACACCCACACACACAAAGACACCCACACAGAGAAAGACACACACACACACAGACAAAGACACACACACAAAGACACACACACACACACACAAAGACACACACACACAGAGACAAAGACACACACAGACACACGCACACAGACACACAAAGACACACACACAGAGACACAGACACACGCACACAGACACAGAGAAAGACACACACACACACAAAGACACACACACACACAAAGACACACACACAGAAAGACACACACACTGACACAAAGAAACACACAGAGACAAAGACACACACACACACGCACACACACACACAGAAAGACACACAGACACAGAAAAGGACACAGACACACGCACACAGACAAAGAGAAAGACACACACACACACACACACACACACGGACAAAGACACACAAACACACGGACAGAGAAAGACACACACGGACAGAGAAAGACACACACGGACAAAGACACACGAACACGCACAAAAACACACACACACAGACACAGAAAGATACAGACACACACACAGAGACAAAGACACACACACAAAGACGCAAAGACACACACACACACACAGACAGAGAAACACACACACACACAGACAGAATGACACACACCAACACAGTCAAAGACACACACCAACACAGACAAAGACACACACAAACACAGACAAAGACACACACAAACACAGACAAAGACACACACACAAAGACGCGCTCACATGCAGAGAATGACACACACAAATACACACACACACAGGGAAAGACACGCACGCACGGAAAAACACGCATGCATACAGAGAAAGACACACACACAGAAAGACACACGCACAGACAGAGAAAGACACACACACACACAAAGACGCGCTCACATGCTGAGAAAGACACACACAAAGACACGCTCACGCACACACAGAGAAAGACACAAACAGACAAACACACAAAAAGACAAATACACACACACACAGAAAGACACAACCACACACACAGAGAAAAACACAAAAAGACAACCACACCCACACAGAAAGACACACACACACAAAGACACACAGAAAGACACACAGACACACACAAAGACACACACACACGAAGACACACACAAAGACACACACAAAGACACAAAGACACCCACACACACACACACAAAGACACACACACACAAAGACACACACACAGAGACAAAGACACACACAGACACACGCACACAGACACACAAAGACACACACACAGAGACACAGACACACGCACACAGACACAGAGAAAGACACACACACACACAAAGACACACACACACACAAAGACACACACAGAGAAAGACACACACACTGACACAAAGAAACACAGAGACAAAGACACACACACACACGCACACACACACACACACAGAAAGACACACACACACACAGACACAGAAAAAGACACACACACACGCACACAGACAAAGAGAAAGACACACACACACACACGGACAAAGACACACAAACACACGGACAGAGAAAGACACACACACACACACACACACACACACACAGACAAAGACACACACAAACACAGACAAAGACACACACAAACACAGACAAAGACACACACAAACACAGACAAAGACACACACAAACACAGACAAAGACACACACACAAAGACGCGCTCACATGCAGAGAATGACACACACAAATACACACACACACAGGGAAAGACACGCACGCACGGAAAAACACGCATGCACACAGAGAAAGACACACACACACAAAGACACACGCACAGACAGAGAAAGACACACACACACACACACACAAAGACGCGCTCACATGCTGAGAAAGACACACACAAAGACACGCTCACGCACACACAGAGAAAGACACAAACAGACAAACACACAAAAAGACAAATACACACACACACAGAAAGACACAACCACACACACAGAGAAAAACACAAAAAGACAACCACACCCACACAGAAAGACACACACACACAAAGACACACGCACACACACAAAGACACACAGACACACACAAAGACACACACACACACAAAGACACACACACACACAAAGACACACACACACACACACTCAGAGAAAGACACACACACACTCAGAGAAAGACACACACACAGAGACAAAGACACACAAACACAGACACACACAAAGACACAGAGACAAAGACACATACAGAGACAAAGACACACACAGACACACGCACACAGACACAGAGAAAGAGGCACAGAGAAAGACACACACACACACACACACACACACACACAAAGACACACACATACACACACACACACACGGACAAAGAAAGACAAACACACACACAGACAAAGACACACACACACAGACAAAGAAAGACACACACACACAGACAAAGATATACACACACACACAGACAGACACAGACACACACAGTGAAAGACACACACACAAAGACGCGCTCACATGCAGAGAAAGACACACACAAATACACAGGGAAAGACACGCACGCACGGAAAAACACGCACGCACACAGAGAAAGACGCACACACAGAAAGACACGCACAGACAGACAAAGACACACGCACAGACAGACAAAGACACACAGACAGACAAAGACACACACACACAGGGAAAGACACACACACACAGGGAAAGACAGACACACACACACACACAGAGAAAGACACACACACAGACAAAGACACACACACAGACACACGCACACACACACAAAGACACCCACACACACAAAGACACCCACACAGAGAAAGACACACACACACAAAGACACACACACACAAAGACACACACACACAAAGACACACACACACACACACAAAGACAAAGACACACACACAAAGACACACACACACACACAAAGACACACACACAGAGACAAAGACACACACAGACACACGCACACAGACACACAGAGACACACACACACACACACAAAGACACACAGAGACACAGACACACGCACACAGACACAGAGAAAGACACACACACACACAAAGACACACACACACACAAAGACACACACACACACAAAGACACACACAGAGAAAGACACACACACTGACACAAAGAAACACACAGAGACAAAGACACACACACACACGCACAGAGAAAGACACACACACACAGAAAGACACACACACACAGACACAGAAAAAGACACAGACACACGCACACAGACAAAGAGAAAGACACACACACACACACACACACGGACAAAGACACACAAACACACGGACAGAGAAAGACACACACGGACAGAGAAAGACACACACGGACAAAGACACACGAACACGCACAAAAACACACACACACAGACACAGACACACACACAGAGACAAAGACACACACACAAAGACGCAAAGACACACACACACAGACAGAGAAAGACACACACACACACAGAATGACACACACAAACACAGACAAAGACACACACAAACACAGACAAAGACACACACAAACACAGACAAAGACACACACACAAAGACGCGCTCACATGCAGAGAATGACACACACAAATACACACACACACAGGGAAAGACACGCACGCACGGAAAAACACGCATGCACACAGAGAAAGACACACACACAGAAAGACACACGCACAGACAGAGAAAGACACACACACACACACAAAGACGCGCTCACATGCTGAGAAAGACACACACAAAGACACGCTCACGCACACACAGAGAAAGACACAAACAGACAAACACACAAAAAGACAAATACACACACACACAGAAAGACACAACCACACACACACAGAGAAAAACACAAAAAGACAACCACACCCACACAGAAAGACACACACACACAGAAAGACACACAGAAAGACACACAGACACACACACACAAAGACACACACACACACACAAAGACACCCACACACACACACTCAGAGAAAGACACACGCACACAGACACAGAGAACGAGGCACAGAGAAAGACACACACACACACAGACGGAGAAAGACACACACACACACACACACACACACACACACAAAGACACCCACACACACACACTCAGAGAAAGACACACACACACAGAGACAAAGACACACACAGAGACAAAGACACACACAGAGACAAAGACACACACAGACACACGCACACAGACACAGAGAACGAGGCACAGAGAAAGACACACATACACACACACAGAAAGACACACACACACACGGACAAAGAAAGACACACACACACAGACAAAGAAACACACACACACAAAGAAAGACACACACAAAGACACGCTCACGCACACACAGAGAAAGACACAAACAGACAAACACACAAAAAGACAAATACACACACACACAGAAAGACACAACCACACACACAGAGAAAAACACAAAAAGACAACCACACCCACACAGAAAGACACACACACACAAAGACACACGCACACACACAAAGACACACAGACACACACAAAGACACACACACACACAAAGACACACACACACACACACTCGGAGAAAGACACACACACACTCAGAGAAAGACACACACACAGAGACAAAGACACACACACAGAGACACACACAAAGACACAGAGACAAAGACACACACAGAGACAAAGACACACACAGACACACGCACACAGACACAGAGAAAGAGGCACAGAGAAAGACACACACACACACACAGACAGAGAAAGACACACACACACACACACAGAAAGACACACACATACACACACACAGAAAGACACACACACACACGGACACAGAGAAAGACGCACACACAGAAAGACACGCACAGACAGACAAAGACACACGCACAGACAGACAAAGACACACACACACAGGGAAAGACACACACACACAGGGAAAGACAGACACACACACACACACACACACACAGAAAGACACACACACAGACAAAGACACACACACAGACACACGCACACACACACAAAGACACCCACACACACAAAGACACCCACACAGAGAAAGACACACACACACAGAGAAAAACACAAAAAGACAACCACACCCACACAGAAAGACACACAGACACACACAAAGACACAGACACACACAAAGACACCCACACAGAGAAAGACACACACACACAGACAAAGACACACACACACACACAAAGACACACACACAGAGACAAAGACACACACACAAAGACACACACACACACAAAGACACACACACAGAGACAAAGACACACACAGACACACGCACACAGACACACAAAGACACACACACAGAGACACACACACACACACAAAGACACACACACAGAGACACAGACACACGCACACAGACACAGAGAAAGACACACACACACACAAAGACACACACACACACAAAGACACACACACACACAAAGACACACACAGAGAAAGACACACACACTGACACAAAGACACACACACACACAGACAAAGACACACACACAAAGACAAACACACACACACAAAGACACACACACAGAGACAAAGACACACACACAAAGACACACACACACACACAAAGACACACACACAGAGACAAAGACACACACACAAAGACGCACACACACACACAAAGACACACACACAGAGACAAAGACACACACAGACACACGCACACAGACACACAAAGACACACACACAGAGACACACACACACACACACAAAGACACACACACAGAGACACAGACACACGCACACAGACACAGAGAAAGACACACACACACACAAAGACACACACATACACAAAGACACACACAGAGAAAGACACACACACTGACACAAAGAAACACACAGAGACAAAGACACACACACACACACACACACACACACACACAGAAAAAGACACAGACACACGCACACAGACAAAGAGAAAGACACACACACACACACACACACACACACACACGGACAAAGACACACAAACACACACACACACACACACACACAGAAAAAGACACAGACACACGCACACAGACAAAGAGAAAGACACACACACACACACACACACACACACACACGGACAAAGACACACAAACACACGGACAGAGAAAGACACACACGGACAGAGAAAGACACACACGAACACGCACAAAAACACACACACAGACACAGAGAGACACAGACACACACACACAGACAAAGACACACAAACAAAGACGCAAAGACACACACACACACAGAGAAAGACACACACACACAGACAGAATGACACACACAAACACAGACAAAGACACACACAAACACAGACAAAGACACACACAAACACAGACAAAGACACACACAAACACAGACAAAGACACACACAAACACAGACAAAGACACACACACAAAGACGCGCTTACATGCAGAGAATGACACACACAAATACACACACACACAGGGAAAGACACGCACGCACGGAAAAACACGCATGCACACAGAGAAAGACACACACACAGAAAGACACACGCACAGACAGAGAAAGACACACACACACACACACAAAGACGCGCTCACATGCTGAGAAAGACACACACAAAGACACGCTCACGCACACACAGAGAAAGACACAAACAGACAAACACACAAAAAGACAAATACACACACACAGAAAGACACAACAACACACACAGAGAAAAACACAAAAAGACAACCACACCCACACAGAAAGACACACACACACAAAGACACACAGAAAGACACACAGACACACACAAAGACACACACACACACAAAGACACACACACACACAAAGACACACACACACACACACACACACACAAAGACACCCACACACACACACTCAGAGAAAGACACACACACAGAGACAAAGACACACACAGAGACAAAGACACACACAGAGACAAAGACACACACAGACACACGCACACAGACACAGAGAACGAGGCACAGAGAAAGACACACACACACACAGACAGAGAAAGACACACACACACACACACACACACACAGAAAGACACACACAGAAAGACACACACACACACGGACAAAGAAAGACACACACACAGACAAAGAAACACACACACACACACACACAGACAAAGAAAGACACACACACAGACAAAGATATACACGCACACACAGACAAAGATACACACACACACATACAGACACAGACACACACAGTGAAAGACACACACACACAAAGACGCGCTCACATGCAGAGAAAGACACACACAAATACACAGGGAAAGACACGCACGCACGGAAAAACACGCACGCACACAGAGAAAGATGCACACACAGAAAGACACGCACAGACAGACAAAGACACACGCACAGACAGACAAAGACACACAGACAGACAAAGACACACACACACAGGGAAAGACACACACACACAGGGAAAGACAGACACACACACACACACACACACAGAGAAAGACACACACACAGACAAAGACACACACACACAGACACACGCACACACACACAAAGACACCCACACACACACACAAAGACACCCACACACACAAAGACACCCACACAGAGAAAGACACACACACACACAGAGAAAAATACAAAAAGACAACCACACCCACACAGAAAGACACACAGACACACACAAAGACACCCACACACACAAAGACACCAACACAAAGAAAGACACACACACACACAGACAAAGACACACACACAAAGACACACACACAGAGACAAAGACACACACAGACACACGCACACAGACACACAAAGACACACACACAGAGACACAGACACACGCACACAGACACAGAGAAAGACACACACACACACAAAGACACAAAGACACACACACACACAAAGACACACACAGAGAAAGACACACACACTGACACAAAGAAACACAGAGACAAAGACACACACACACACGCGCACACACACACACACAGAAAGACACACAGACACAGAAAAAGACACAGACACACGCACACAGACAAAGAGAAAGACACACACACACACACACACACACACACGGACAGAGAAAGACACACACGGACAGAGAAAGACACACACGGACAAAGACACACGAACACGCACAAAAACACACACACACACACAAAGACACACACACAGAGACAAAGACACACACACAAAGACACACACACACACACACAAAGACACACACACAGAGACAAAGACACACACACAAAGACGCACACACACACACAAAGACACACACACAGAGACAAAGACACACACAGACACACGCACACAGACACACAAAGACACACACACAGAGACACACACACACACACACAAAGACACACACACAGAGACACAGACACACGCACACAGACACAGAGAAAGACACACACACACACAAAGACACACACACACAAAGACACACACACACACAAAGACACACACAGAGAAAGACACACACACTGACACAAAGAAACACACAGAGACAAAGACACACACACACATGCACACACACACACACACACACACACACAGAAAAAGACACACACACACACACACACGGACAAAGACACACAAACACACGGACAGAGAAAGACACACACGGACAGAGAAAGACACACACGAACACGCACAAAAACACACACACAGACACAGAGAGACACAGACACACACACAGAGACAAAGACACACAAACAAAGACGCAAAGACACACACACACACAGAGAAAGACACACACACACAGACAGAATGACACACACAAACACAGACAAAGACACACACAAACACAGACAAAGACACACACAAACACAGACAAAGACACACACAAACACAGACAAAGACACACACAAACACAGACAAAGACACACACACAAAGACGCGCTTACATGCAGAGAATGACACACACAAATACACACACACACAGGGAAAGACACGCACGCACGGAAAAACACGCATGCACACAGAGAAAGACACACACACAGAAAGACACACGCACAGACAGAGAAAGACACACACACACACACACAAAGACGCGCTCACATGCTGAGAAAGACACACACAAAGACACGCTCACGCACACACAGAGAAAGACACAAACAGACAAACACACAAAAAGACAAATACACACACACAGAAAGACACAACAACACACACAGAGAAAAACACAAAAAGACAACCACACCCACACAGAAAGACACACACACACAAAGACACACAGAAAGACACACAGACACACACAAAGACACACAGACACACACAAAGACACACACACACACAAAGACACACACACACACACACAAAGACACCCACACACACACACTCAGAGAAAGACACACACACAGAGACAAAGACACACACAGAGACAAAGACACACACAGAGACAAAGACACACACAGAGACAAAGACACACACAGACACACGCACACAGACACAGAGAACGAGGCACAGAGAAAGACACACACACACACAGACAGAGAAAGACACACACACACACACACAGAAAGACACACACATACACACACACAGAAAGACACACACACACACGGACAAAGAAAGACACAGACACAGACAAAGAAACACACACACACACACACACACACAGACAAAGAAAGACACACACACAGACAAAGATATACACGCACACACAGACAAAGATACACACACACACATACAGACACAGACACACACAGTGAAAGACACACACACACAAAGACGCGCTCACATGCAGAGAAAGACACACACAAATACACAGGGAAAGACACGCACGCACGGAAAAACACGCACGCACACAGAGAAAGACGCACACACAGAAAGACACGCACAGACAGACAAAGACACACGCACAGACAGACAAAGACACACAGACAGACAAAGACACACACACACAGGGAAAGACACACACACACAGGGAAAGACAGACACACACACACACACAGAGAAAGACACACACACAGACAAAGACACACACACACAGACACACGCACACACACACAAAGACACCCACACACACAAAGACACCCACACAGAGAAAGACACACACACACACACAGAGAAAAATACAAAAAGACAACCACACCCACACAGAAAGACACACAGACACACACAAAGACACCCACACACACAAAGACACCCACACAAAGAAAGACACACACACACAGACAAAGACACACACACAAAGACACACACACAGAGACAAAGACACACACAGACACACGCACACAGACACACAAAGACACACACACAGAGACACAGACACACGCACACAGACACAGAGAAAGACACACACACACACAAAGACACAAAGACACACACACACACAAAGACACACACAGAGAAAGACACACACACTGACACAAAGAAACACAGAGACAAAGACACACACACACACGCGCACACACACACACACACACACAGAAAGACACACAGACACAGAAAAAGACACAGACACACGCACACAGACAAAGAGAAAGACACACACACACACACACACACACACACACACACGGACAGAGAAAGACACACACGGACAGAGAAAGACACACACGGACAAAGACACACGAACACGCACAAAAACACACACACACAGACACAGAGAGACACAGACACACACACAGAGACAAAGACACACACACAAAGACGCAAAGACACACACAAACACAGTCAAAGACACACACAAACACAGACAAAGACACACACAAACACAGACAAAGACACACACAAACACAGACAAAGACACACACACAAAGACGCGCTCACATGCAGAGAATGACACACACAAATACACACAAATACAGGGAAAGACACGCACGCACGGAAAAACACGCATGCACACAGAGAAAGACACACACACAGAAAGACACACGCACAGACAGAGAAAGACACACACACACACACACAAAGACGCGCTCACATGCTGAGAAAGACACACACAAAGACACGCTCACGCACGCACAGAGAAAGATACAGTCAGACAAACACACAAAAAGACAAATACACACACACACAGAAAGACACAACCACACCCACACAGAAAGACACACACACACAAAGACACACAGACACACACAAAGACACACACACACACAAAGACACCCACACACACACACTCAGAGAAAGACACACACACACTCAGAGAAAGACACACACACAGAGACAAAGACACACACACACACAGACACACACAAAGACACAGAGACAAAGACACACACAGAGACAAAGACACACACAGACACACGCACACAGACACAGAGAAAGAGGCACAGAGAAAGACACACACACACAGACAGAGAATGACACACACACACACACACACACACACACACAGAGAAAGACACACACATACACACACACAGAAAGACACACACACACACGGACAAAGAAAGACACACACACAGACAAAGACACACACACACACAGACAAAGAAAGACACACACACAGACAAAGATATACACACACACACAGACAAAGATACACACACACAGACAGACACAGACACACACAGTGAAAGACACACACACAAAGACGCGCTCACATGCAGAGAAAGACACACACAAATACACAGGGAAAGACACGCACGCACGGAAAAACACGCACGCACACAGAGAAAGACGCACACACAGAAAGACACGCACAGACAGACAAAGACACACGCACAGACAGACAAAGACACACAGACAGACAAAGACACACACACACAGGGAAAGACACACACACACAGGGAAAGACAGACAGACACACACACACACACACAGAGAAAGACACACACACAGACAAAGACACACACACAGACAAAGACACACACACACAGACACACGCACACACACACAAAGACACCCACACACACAAAGACACCCACACAGAGAAAGACACACACACACACAGAGAAAAATACAAAAAGACAACCACACCCACACAGAAAGACACACAGACACACACAAAGACACCCACACACACAAAGACACCCACACAAAGAAAGACACACACACACAGACAAAGACACACACACAAAGACACACACACAGAGACAAAGACACACACAGACACACGCACACAGACACACAAAGACACACACACAGAGACACAGACACACGCACACAGACACAGAGAAAGACACACAAAGACACAAAGACACAAAGACACACACACACACAAAGACACACACAGAGAAAGACACACACACTGACACAAAGAAACACAGAGACAAAGACACACACACACACGCGCACACACACACACACACACACACACAGAAAGACACACAGACACAGAAAAAGACACAGACACACGCACACAGACAAAGAGAAAGACACACACACACACACACGGACAGAGAAAGACACACACGGACAGAGAAAGACACACACGGACAAAGACACACGAACACGCACAAAAACACACACACACAGACACAGAGAGACACAGACACACACACAGAGACAAAGACACACACACAAAGACGCAAAGACACACACACAGACAGAGAAACACACACACACAGACAGAATGACACACACCAACACAGTCAAAGACACACACAAACACAGACAAAGACACACAGAAACACAGACAAAGACACACACAAACACAGACAAAGACACACACAAACACAGACAAAGACACACACACAAAGACGCGCTCACATGCAGAGAATGACACACACAAATACACACACACACAGGGAAAGACACGCACGCACGGAAAAACACGCATGCACACAGAGAAAGACACACACACAGAAAGACACACGCACAGACAGAGAAAGACACACACACACACACAAAGACGCGCTCACATGCTGAGAAAGACACACACAAAGACACGCTCACGCACGCACAGAGAAAGATACAGTCAGACAAACACACAAAAAGACAAATACACACACACACAGAAAGACACAACCACACCCACACAGAAAGACACACACACACAAAGACACACAGACACACACAAAGACACACACACAAAAAGACACACACACACACAAAGACACACACACACACAAAGACACCCACACACACAAAGACACCCACACACACACACTCAGAGAAAGACACACACAGAGACAAAGACACACACAGAGACAAAGACACACACAGAGACACGCACACAGACACACGCACACAGACACAGAGAAAGAGGCACAGAGAAAGACACACACACACAGACAGAGAAAGACACACACACACACACACACACAGAAAGACACACACATACACACACACAGAAAGACACACACACACACGGACAAAGAAAGACACACACACACAGACAAAGAAACACACACACACACACACACACACACACACACAGACAAAGAAAGACACACACACAGACAAAGATACACACACACACACACACAGACACAGACACACACACACACAGACACAGACACACACAGTGAAAGACACACACACAAAGACGCGCTCACATGCAGAGAAAGACACACACAAATACACAGGGAAAGACACGCACGCACGGAAAAACACGCACGCACACAGAGAAAGACGCACACACAGAAAGACACGCACAGACAGACAAAGACACACGCACAGACAGACAAAGACACACAGACAGACAAAGACACACACACACAGGGAAACACACACACACACACACACACACACACACAGAGAAAGACACACACACAGACAAAGACACACACACACAGACACACGCACACACACACAAAGACACCCACACACACAAAGACACCCACACAGAGAAAGACACACACACACACAGAGAAAAACACAAAAAGACAACCACACCCACACAGAAAGACACACAGACACACACAAAGACACCCACACACACAAAGAAACCCACACAAAGAAAGACACACACACACAGACAAAGACACACACACAAAGACACACACACACAGTGAAAGACACACACACAGACAAAGACACACACACAGACAAAGACACACACACACAGACACACGCACACACACACAAAGACACCCACACACACAAAGACACCCACACAGAGAAAGACACACACACACAGAGAAAAACACAAAAAGACAACCACACCCACACAGAAAGACACACAGACACACACAAAGACACCCACACACACAAAGAAACCCACACAAAGAAAGACACACACACAGAGACAAAGACACACACAGACACACGCACACAGACACATAAAGACACACACACAGAGACACAGACACACGCACACAGACACAGAGAAAGACACACACACACACACAAAGACACACACACACACACACAAAGACACACACAGAGAAAGACACACACACTGACACAAAGAAACACACAGAGACAAAGACACACACACACACGCACACACACACACACACACACACACACACACACACACAGAAAGACACACACACACAGACACAGAAAAAGACACAGACACACGCACACAGACAAAGAGAAAGACACACACACACACACGGACAAAGACACACAAACACACGGACAGAGAAAGACACACACGGACAGAGAAAGACACACACGGCCAAAGACACACGAACAGGCACAAAAACACACACACACAGACACAGAGAGACACAGACACACACACAGAGACAAAGACACACACACAAAGACGCAAAGACACACACACACAGACAGAGAAAGACACACACATACACACACACAGAAAGACACACACACACACACGGACAAAGAAAGACACACACACAAACAGACAAAGACACACACACACAGACACACACAAAGACACAGAGACAAAGACACACACAGAGACAAAGATATACACACACACACAGACAAAGAAACACACACACACACACAGACAAAGAAAGACACACACACAGACAAAGATATACACACACACACAGACAAAGATACACACACACACAGACACACACAGTGAAAGACACACACACAAAGACGCGCTCACATGCAGAGAAAGACACACACAAATACACAGGGAAAGACACGCACGCACGGAAAAACACGCACGCACACAGAGAAAGACGCACACACAGAAAGACACACACACAGACAAAGACACACACACACAGACACACGCACACACACACAAAGACACCCACACACACAAAGACACCCACACAGAGAAAGACACACACACACACAGAGAGAAAAACACAAAAAGACAACCACACCCACACAGAAAGACACACAGACACACACAAAGACACCCACACACACAAAGAAACCCACACAAAGAAAGACACACACACACAGACAAAGACACACACACAAAGACACACACACAGTGAAAGACACACACACAGACAAAGACACACACACAGACAAAGACACACACACACAGACACACGCACACACACACAAAGACACCCACACACACAAAGACACCCACACAGAGAAAGACACACACACACAGAGAAAAACACAAAAAGACAACCACACCCACACAGAAAGACACACAGACACACACAAAGACACCCACACACACAAAGAAACCCACACAAAGAAAGACACACACACAGAGACAAAGACACACACAGACACACGCACACAGACACATAAAGACACACACACAGAGACACAGACACACGCACACAGACACAGAGAAAGACACACACACACACAAAGACACACACACACACAAAGACACACACACACACACACACACACAAAGACACACACAGAGAAAGACACACACACTGACACAAAGAAACACACAGAGACAAAGACACACACACACACGCACACACACACACACACACACACACACACACAGAAAGACACACACACACAGAAAAAGACACAGACACACGCACACAGACAAAGAGAAAGACACACACACACACACGGACAAAGACACACGGACAGAGAAAGACACACACGGACAGAGAAAGACACACACGGACAAAGACACACGAACACGCACAAAAACACACACACACAGACACAGAGAGACACAGAGACAAAGACACACACACAAAGACGCAAAGACACACACACACAGACAGAGAAAGACACACACATACACACACACAGAAAGACACACACACACACACGGACAAAGAAAGACACACACACAAACAGACAGACACACAAACACAGACACACACAAAGACACACACACAAACAGACAAAGACACACACACACAGACACACACAAAGACACACACACAAACAGACAAAGACACACACACACAGACACACACAAAGACACAGAGACAAAGACACACACACAGACAAAGATACACACACACACAGTGAAAGACACACACACAAAGACGCGCTCACATGCAGAGAAAGACACACACAAATACACAGGGAAAGACACGCACGCACGGAAAAACACGCTCGCACACAGAGAAAGACGCACACACAGAAAGACACGCACAGACAGACAAAGACACACGCACAGACAGACAAAGACACACAGACAGAGAAAGACACACACACACAGGGAAAGACAGACACACACACACACACACACACACACAGAGAAAGGCACACACACACAGACACAAGCACACACACACAAAGACACCCACACACACAAAGACACCCACACAGAGAAAGACACACACACAGAGAAAAACACAAAAAGACAACCACACCCACACAGAAAGACACACAGACACACACAAAGACACCCACACACACAAAGACACCCACACACACACACACACAAAGACACACACACAGAGACAAAGACACACACAGACACACGCACACAGACACACAAAGACACACACACAGAGACACAGACACACGCACACAGACACAGAGAAAGACACACACACACACAAAGACACACACACACACAAAGACACACACAGAGAAAGACACACACACTGACACAAAGAAACACACAGAGACAAAGACACACACACACACGCACAGACACACACACACACACACAGAAAGACACACACACACAGAAAGACACACACACACAGACACAGAAAAAGACACAGACACACGCACACAGACAAAGAGAAAGACACACACACACACACACACACGGACAAAGACACACAAACACACGGACAGAGAAAGACACACACGGACAGAGAAAGACACACACGGACAAAGACACACGAACACGCACAAAAACACACACACACAGACACAGACACACACACAGAGACAAAGACACACACACAAAGACGCAAAGACACACACACACAGACAGAGAAAGACACACACACACACAGAATGACACACACAAACACAGACAAAGACACACACAAACACAGACAAAGACACACACAAACACAGACAAAGACACACACACAAAGACGCGCTCACATGCAGAGAATGACACACACAAATACACACACACACAGGGAAAGACACGCACGCACGGAAAAACACGCATGCACACAGAGAAAGACACACACACAGAAAGACACACGCACAGACAGAGAAAGACACACACACACACACACAAAGACGCGCTCACATGCTGAGAAAGACACACACAAAGACACGCTCACGCACACACAGAGAAAGACACAAACAGACAAACACACAAAAAGACAAATACACACACACACAGAAAGACACAACCACACACACACAGAGAAAAACACAAAAAGACAACCACACCCACACACAAAGACACACACACACAAAGACACACAGACACACACAAAGACACACACACACAAAGACACACAAAGACACACACACACACACAAAGACACACACACACACAAAGACACCCACACACACACACTCAGAGAAAGACACACACAGAGACAAAGACACACACAGACACACGCACACAGACACAGAGAAAGAGGCACAGAGAAAGACACACACACACAGACAGAGAAAGACACACACACACACACACACACAGAGACACACACATACACACACACAGAAAGACACACACACACACGGACAAAGAAAGACACACACACAGACAAAGATATACACACACACACAGACAGACACAGACACACACAGTGAAAGACACACACACAAAGACGCGCTCACATGCAGAGAAAGACACACACAAATACACAGGGAAAGACACGCACGCACGGAAAAACACGCACGCACACAGAGAAAGACGCACACACAGAAAGACACCCACACACACAAAGACACCCACACAGAGAAAGACACACACACACAGACAAAGACACACAGACAAAGACACACACACACACAAAGACACACACACAGAGACAAAGACACACACAGACACACGCACACAGACACACAAAGACACACACACAGAGACACAGACACACGCACACAGACACAGAGAAAGACACACACACACACAAAGACACACACACACACAAAGACACACACAGAGAAAGACACACACACTGACACAAAGAAACACACAGAGACAAAGACACACACACACACGCACACACACACACACACACACACACACAGAAAAAGACACAGACACACGCACACAGACACACAAAGACACACACACAGAGACACAGACACACGCACACAGACACAGAGAAAGACACACACACACACAAAGACACACACACACACAAAGACACACACAGAGAAAGACACACACACTGACACAAAGAAACACACAGAGACAAAGACACACACACACACGCACACACACACACACACACACACACAGAAAGACACACACACACACAGACACAGAAAAAGACACACACACGCGCACACAGACAAAGAGAAAGACACACACACACACGGACAAAGACACACAAACACACGGACAGAGAAAGACACACACGGACAGAGAAAGACACACGAACACGCACAAAAACACACACACACAGACACAGAGAGACACAGACACGCACACAGAGAAAGACACACACACACACACACACAGAAAGACACACACACACACGGAAAAAGAAAGACACACACACACACACACACACACACAGACAAAGATACACACACACACAGACAGACACAGACACACACAGTGAAAGACACACACACAAAGACGCGCTCACATGCAGAGAAAGACACACACAAATAAACAGGGAAAGACACGCACGCACGAAAAAACACGCACGCACACAGAGAAAGACGCACAGACAGACAAAGACACACGCACAGACAGACAAAGACACACAGACAGACAAAGACACACACACACAGGGAAAGACAGACACACACAGGGAAAGACAGACACACACAGGAAAGACAGACAGACACACACACACACACACACACACACACACACACACAGACACACGCATACACACACAAAGACACCCACACACACAAAGACACCCACACAGAGAAAGACACACACACACAGAGAAAAACACAAAAAGACAACCACACCCACACAGAAAGACACACACAAAGACACCCACACACACAAAGACACCCACACAGAGAAAGACACACACACACAGACACACACACACACACAAAGACAAAGACACACACAGACACACGCACACAGACACACAAAGACACACACACAGAGACACAGACACACGCACACAGACACAGAGAAAGACACACACACACACAAAGACACACACACACACAAAGACACACACAGAGAAAGACACACACACTGACACAAAGAAACACACAGAGACAAAGACACACACACACACACACACACACAGACACAGAAAAAGACACACACACACGCACACAGACAAAGAGAAAGACACACACACACACACACACACACACGGACAAAGACACACAAACACACGGACAGAGAAAGACACACACGGACAGAGAAAGACACACACGGACAAAGACACACGAACACGCACAAAAACACACACACACAGACACAGAGAGACACAGACACACACACAGAGACAAAGACACACACACAAAGACGCAAAGACACACACACACACAGACAGAGAAAGACACACACACACAAACACAGACAAAGACACACACAAACACAGACAAAGACACACACAAACACAGACAAAGACACACACAAACACAGACAAAGACACACACACAAAGACGCGCTCACATGCAGAGAATGACACACACAAATACACACACACACAGGGAAAGACACGCACGCACGGAAAAACACGCATGCACACAGAGAAAGACACACACACAGAAAGACACACGCACAGACAGAGAAAGACACACACACACACACACAAAGACGCGCTCACATGCTGAGAGACACACACAGAGACGCTCACGCACACACAGAGAAAGACACAAACAGACAAACACACAAAAAGACAAATACACACACACAAAGACACAACCACACACACAGAGAAAGACACAGACACAGAGACAAAGACACACACACACATACACACACAGACAAAGACACACACACACAAACACAGAAAGACACACACAAACACACAAAGACACACACACACAAACACACCCACACACACACAGACAAAGACACACACACACACACACACACAGACAAAGACACACACACACACACAGACACAACCACACACACACACACAGACACAACCACACACAGAGAGAAAAACACAAAAAGACAACCACACCCACACAAAAAGACACAGAGAGAAAGACAGAGAAAAACACAGAAAGACACAGACACACACACACAGAAAGATGCACACACACACGCACAAAGACACACACACACGCACAAAGACACACACACACAAAGACACACACGCACGCGCACACACACGAAGACACACACACACGAAGACACACACACACGAAGACACACACACACAGACAAAGACACACACAGACAAAGACACACACACACACACACAAAGACACACAGACAGAGAAAGACACACACACACAGACAGAGAAAGACACACACAGACAGAGAAACACACACACACACACAGAGGAAGATACACACACAGACAGAGGAAGATACACACAGAGGAAGATACACACACACACACACAGAGAAAAACACAAAAAGACAACCACACCCACACAAAAAGACACAGAGAAAAACACAGAAAGACAGACACACAGAAAGATGCACACACACAAAGACACACGCACACACACACAAAGACACACACACACACGAAGACACACACGAAGACACACACAAAGACACACACAAAGACACACACAAAGACACACACAAAGACACACACAAAGACACACGCAGACACACACGCAGACACACACAAAGACACACACAAAGACACACACAAAGACACACACACAAAGACACACACACAAAGACACACACACAAAGACACACACACAAAGACACACACACAAAGACACACACACAAAGACACACACACAAAGACACACACAAACACAGACAAAGACACACACACAAAGACAAAGGCACACACACAAAGACAAAGGCACACACACACACACACACACACACACACACAGAGAGAAAGACACACACACAGACAGAGAACGACACACACACAAAGACAGAGAACGACACACACACAAAGACGCGCTCACATGCAGAGAAAGACACACACAAATACAAGCACACGCACACACACACACAGGGAAAGACACGCACGCACGGAAAAACATGCATGCACACAGAGAAAGACACACACACAAAGACACACACGCACAGAGAAAGACACACACATGCTGAGAAAGACACACACAAAGACACGCTCACACACACACACAGGTAAAGACACACACACACACACACACAGGTAAAGACACACACACACACAGGTAAAGACACACACACACACACACACACACACATAAAGACACACACACGCACACAGGGAAAGACACACACACACACACACACACACAGGGTAAGACACACACACACGGAAAGACACACACACACACAGGGAAACACACACACACAGGGAAAGACACACACACACGGAAAGACACACACATGCACACAGACACACACACAAAGACACACACAGACACAGAAAAAGACACAGACACACACACACAGACAAAGACACACACACACACACACACACACACACGCAGACAGGGAAACACACACACACACACAGGGAAAGACACACACACACACGGAAAGACACACACACACAGACAAAGACACACGAACACACACAAAGCATACACACACAGACACAGAAAAAGACACAGACACACACACAGAGACAAAGACACACACACACACGCAGACAGAGAAAGACACACACACACAGAGAATGACACTCACAAACACAAAGACACACACAAACACAGACAAAGACACACACACACACACACAAAGACACACACACACACACACACACACACAGAGAATGACACTCACAAACACAGACAAAGACACACACACACACACACAAAGACACACACACACACACACAGGGAAAGACACACACATGCACACAGACACACGCACGCACACACAAAGACACACACAGACAGAGAAAGACACACACACAAAGACACACAAACACACACAAAACATACACACACAGACAGAGAAAGACACACACACACAGAGAATGACACTCACAAACACAGACAAAGACACACACACACACATGGAAAGACACACACACACACAAAGACGCACTCACATGCAGAGAATGACACACACACACAGGGAAAGACACGCATGCACGGAAAAACACGCATGCACACAGAGAAAGACACACACGCACAGACAGAGAAAGACACACACACACACAAAGACGCGCTCACATGCTGAGAAAGACACACACAAAGACACGCTCACGCACACACACAGAGAAAGACACATGCAACCACACACACACACACACGACACAGACAACCACACACACACAATAAGACAAACACACAAAAAGACAAAGACACACACACACACACACACACACAGAGAAAAACACAAAAAGACAACCACACCCACACAAAGACACAGAGAAAAACACAAAAAGACAACCACACCCACACAGAAAGACAGGCAGACACACACACACAGAAAGACACACAATCACACACACGGAAAGACACACACACACAAACACAGAAAGACACACACACACACACAAACACACAAAGACACCCACACACACACAGACAAAGACACACACAGACACAAGCACACAGACACAGAGAAAGACACACACACAGAGGCACAGAGAAAAACACACACACACACACACACACACACAGAGAAAGACACACACACAGTGAAAGACACACACACACACACACACACACACACGGACAAAGAAAGACACACACACACACGGACAAAGAAAGACACACACACACAGACAAAGAAAGACACGCACACACAGACAAAGACACACACACACAGACAAAGACACACACACACACAGACAAAGACACACACACACACACACACACAGGGAAAGACACACACACACACACACACACACACACACACACACACACGGAAAGAAACACATACACACACACACAGGGAAAGACACACACACACACAGGGAAAGACACACACACACACGGAAAGACACACACACACACAGGGAAAGACACACACAGACACACACACACACAGGGAAAGACACACACACACACAGGGAAAGACACACACACACACACACACACACACACACACACACGGAAAGACACACACACACAGGGAAAGACACACACACACACACACACAGGGAAAGACACACACACACACAGGGAAAGACACACACACACACAGGGAAAGACACCCACACACACACACACACCCACACACGGAAAGACACACAAACACACGGAAAGACACACACACACACACGGAAAGACAAACACGCACAGGGAAAGACAAACACACACACACAGGGAAAGACACACACACACAGGGAAAGACACACACACACAGGGAAAGACACACACACACACACACAGGGAAAGACACACACACACAGGGAAAGACACACACACACACACACATGCACACACACACAGGGAAAGACACACACACACACACACACACACACACACACACACACAGAGGGAAAGACACACACACACACAGGGAAAGACACACACACACAGGGAAAGACACACACACACAGGGAAAGACACACACACACACACACACACACACAGGGAAAGACACACACACACAGGGAAACACACACACACACACACACACACACACACAGGGAAACACACACACACACACACACAGGGACACGCACAGGGAAAGACACACACACACACACGCACAGGGAAAGACACACACACACACACACGCACAGGGAAAGACACACACACACACACACACGCACAGGGAAAGTCACACACACACACACACACACAGGGAAAGACACACACACACACACACACACAGGGAAAGACACACACACACACAGGGAAAGACACACACACACACAGGGAAAGACACACATATGCAGGGAAAGACACACACACACGCAGGGAAACACACACACACACACACACACAGGGAAAGACACACACACACACAGGGAAAGACACACACACACACACACACACAGGGAAAGACACACACACACACACACACACACACACACACACAGGGAACGACACACACACACACAGGGAAAGACACACACACACACACACACACACACACAGGGAAAGACACACACACACACACACACACACACACACAGGGAAAGAGACACACACACACAGGGAAAGAGACACACACACAGGGAAAGACACACACACACAGGGAAAGACACACACACACAGGGAAAGACACACACACACACAGGGAAAGACACACACACGCAGGAAAAGACACACACACACACACACACACACACACACACGCAGGGAAAGACACACACAGGGAAAGACACACACACACAGGGAAAGACACACACACACACACACACACACACACACACACAGGGAAAGACACACACACAGGGAAAGACACACATACACACAGGGAAAGAGACACACACACAGGGAAAGACACACACACACACAGGGAAAGACACACACACGCAGGGAAAGACACACACACGCAGGAAAAGACACACACACGCAGGAAAAGACACACAAACACACACACACACACACACATACACACAGGGAAAGACACACACAGGGAAAGACACACACACACAGGGAAAGACATACAAACACAGGGAAAGACACACACACACACAGGGAAAGACACACACACAGGGAAAGACACACACACATACACACAAGGAAAGACACACACACACTTACACACAAGGAAAGACACACACACACACACAAACAGGGAAAGACACACACACACAGGGAAAGATACACACACACACACACACACAGGGAAAGACACACACACACACCCACACAGGGAAAGACACACACACACACACACACAGGGAAAGACACACACACACACACACACACACACACACACAGGGAAAGACACACACACACAGGGAAAGACACACACACACACACACACACACACACACACACACACACACACACACACGGAAAGACACACACACGGAAAGACACACACAGGGAAAGACACACACAGGGAAAGACACACACACACACACACACAGGGAAAGACACACACAGGGAAAGACACACACACACACACACACACACACACACACACAGGGAAAGACACACACACACACACAGGGAAAGAAACACACACACACACACAGGGAAAGAGACACACACACACAGGGAAAGAGACACACACACACAGCGAAAGACACACACACAGGGAAAGACACACACACACAGGGAAAGACACACACACACACACACAGGGAAAGAGACACACACACAGGGAAAGACACACACACACAGGGAAAGACACACACACACACACAGGGAAAGAGACACACACACAGGGAAAGAGACACACACACAGCGAAAGACACACACACACAGGGAAAGACACACACACACACACACACAAGGAAAGACACACACACACACACACAGGGAAAGACACACACACACACACACACACACAGGGCAAGACACACACACAAGGAAAGACACACACACACAGGGAAAGAAACACACACACAAACAGGGAAAGACACACACACAGGGAAAGACACACACACAGGGAAAGACACACACACAGGGAGAGACACACACACACACAGGGAAAGAAACACACACACAAACAGGGAAACACACACACACACAGGGAAAGACACACACACACAGGGAAAGACACACACACACACAGAAAGAAACACACACACAAACAGCGAAAGACACACACACAGGGAAAGACACACACAGGGAAAGACACACACACACAGGGAAAGAAACACAAACAGCGAAAGACACACACACAGGGAAAGACACACACACAGGGAAAGACACACACACAGGGAAAGACACACACACACACACACACACACACACACACACAGGGAAAGACACACACACACACACACACACACACACACACACACAAACACAGGGAAAGAAACACACACACACACAGGGAAAGACACACACATACACACAGGGAAAGACACAGACACACACACACACAGGGAAAGACACAGATACACACACACACACACAGGGAAAGACACACACACAGGGAAAGACACACACACACACACACAGGGAAAGACACACACACACACACACACACACACACACACACGGAAAGACACACATACACACAGGGAAAGACACACACACACGGAAAGACACACACACACACACACACACACACACACGGAAAGAAACACACACACACACACAGGGAAAGACACACACACACACACACACAGGGAAAGACACACACACACACACAGGGAAACACACACACACACACACACACACACACGCAGGGAAAGACACACACACACACACACGCAGGGAAAGACACACACACACACACGCAGGGAAAGACACACACACACACAGGGAAAGACACACACACGCAGGAAAAGACACACACACACACACACACACACACACGCAGGGAAAGACACACACAGGGAAAGACACACACACACAGGGAAAGACACACACACACACACACACACACACACACACACACACACAGGGAAAGACACACACACAGGGAAAGACACACATACACACAGGGAAAGAGACACACACACAGCGAAAGACACACACACACAGGGAAAGACACACACACACACAGGGAAAGACACACACACGCAGGGAAAGACACACACACGCAGGAAAAGACACACACACGCAGGAAAAGACACACAAACACACACACACACACATACACACAGGGAAAGACACACACAGGGAAAGACACACACACACAGGGAAAGACACACAAACACAGGGAAAGACACACACACACAGGGAAAGACACACACACAGGGAAAGACACACACACACATACACACAAGGAAAGACACACACACACTTACACACAAGGAAAGACACACACACACACACAAACAGGGAAAGACACACACACACAGGGAAAGATACACACACACACACACACAGGGAAAGACACACACACACACCCACACAGGGAAAGACACACACACACACACACACAGGGAAAGACACACACACACACACACACACACACACAGGGAAAGACACACACACACAGGGAAAGACACACACACACAGGGAAAGACACACACACACACACACACACACACACACACACGGAAAGACACACACACGGAAAGACACACACAGGGAAAGACACACACAGGGAAAGACACACACACACACACACACAGGGAAAGACACACACAGGGAAAGACACACACACACACACACACACACACACACACACACAGGGAAAGACACACACACACACACAGGGAAAGAAACACACACACACACAGGGAAAGAAACACACACACACACACAGGGAAAGAGACACACACACACAGGGAAAGAGACACACACACACAGCGAAAGACACACACACAGGGAAAGACACACACACACAGGGAAAGACACACACACACACACACACAGGGAAAGAGACACACACACAGGGAAAGAGACACACACACAGCGAAAGACACACACACACAGGGAAAGACACACACACACACACACACAAGGAAAGACACACACACACACACACAGGGAAAGACACACACACACACACACACACACACACACACACACACAGGGCAAGACACACACACAAGGAAAGACACACACACACAGGGAAAGAAACACACACACAAACAGGGAAAGACACACACACAGGGAAAGACACACACACAGGGAAAGACACACACACAGGGAGAGACACACACACACACAGGGAAAGAAACACACACACAAACAGGGAAACACACACACACACAGGGAAAGACACACACACACAGGGAAAGACACACACACACACAGAAAGAAACACACACACAAACAGCGAAAGACACACACACAGGGAAAGACACACACAGGGAAAGACACACACACACAGGGAAAGAAACACAAACAGCGAAAGACACACACACAGGGAAAGACACACACACACACACACACACACACAGGGAAAGACACACACACACACACACACACACACACACACAAACACAGGGAAAGAAACACACACACACACAGGGAAAGACACACACATACACACAGGGAAAGACACAGACACACACACACACAGGGAAAGACACAGATACACACACACACACACAGGGAAAGACACACACACAGGGAAAGACACACACACACACACACACAGGGAAAGACACACACACACACACACACACACACACACACACGGAAAGACACACATACACACAGGGAAAGACACACACACACGGAAAGACACACACACACACACACACACACACACGGAAAGAAACACACACACACACACACAGGGAAAGACACACACACACACACACACACACACACAGGGAAAGACACACACACACACACAGGGAAACACACACACACACACACACACACACGCAGGGAAAGACACACACACACACACACGCAGGGAAAGACACACACACACACACGCAGGGAAAGACACACACACACACAGGGAAAGACACACACACACACACACACACACAGGGAAAGACACACACACACACACACACACACAGGGAAAGACACACACACACACACACAGGGAAAGACGCACACACACACACACACACACACACACACACACACACAGGGAAAGACACACACACACACACACAGGGAAAGACACACACACACACACAGGGAAAGACACACACACAGGGAAAGACACACACACAGGGAAAGACACACACACACACAGGGAAAGACACACACACACAGGGAAAGACACACACACACAGGGAAAGACACACACACACACACACAGGGAAAGACACACACACACACAGGAAAAGACACACACACACACACACACACACACACACAGGGAAAGACACACACACACACAGGGAAAGACACACACACACACGCAGGGAAAGACACACACACACACGCAGGGAAAGACACACACACACACGCAGGGAAAGACACACACACACACAGGGAAAGACACACACACACACACACACACACACACACACACAGGGAAAGAGACACACACACAGCGAAAGACACACACACACAGGGAAAGACACACACACACACAGGGAAAGACACACACACACACAGGGAAAGACACACACACACACACAAACAGCGAAAGACACACACACAGGGAAAGACACACACACAGGGAAAGACACACACACACACAGGGAAAGACACACACACACACACACACACAGGGAAAGACACACACACACACACACAGGGAAAGACACACACACACACACACACACACAGGGAAAGACACACACACACAGGGAAAGACACACACACACACACAGGGAAAGACACACACACACATGGAAAGACACACACACAAATGGAAAGACACACACACACACAAACAGCGAAAGACACACACACAGGGAAAGACACACACACACAGGGAAAGAAACACACACACAAACAGCGAAAGACACACACACAGGGAAAGACACACACACAGGGAAAGACACACACACAGGGAAAGACACACACACACACACACACACACGGAAAGAAACACACACACACAGGGAAAGACACACACACACACACACACACACACACAGGGAAAGACACACACACACACACACACAGGGAAAGACACACACACACAGGGAAAGACACACACACACAGGGAAAGACACACACACACACACACAGGGAAAGACACACACACAGCGAAAGACACACACACACAGGGAAAGACACACACACACACACACACACACACACACACACACAGGGAAAGACACACACACACACAGCGAAAGACACACACACAGGGAAAGACACACACACACACACACACACACACACACGGAAAGACACACACACGCACACACAGGGAAAGACACACACACACAGGGAAAGACACACACACACACAGGGAAAGACACACACACACACACAGGGAAAGACACACACACACAGGGAAAGACACACACACACAGGGAAAGACACACACACACACACACACACACACAGGGAAAGACACACACACACACACAGGGAAAGACACACACACACACACACACACACACAGGGAAAGACACACACACACACACACACAGGGAAAGACACACACACACACACACACACACACACACACACACAGGGAAAGACACACACACAGACACACACACACACACAGGGAAAGACACACACAGAGAAAGACACACACACAAAGACACACACACAAAGACACACACACAGAGAAAGACACACACACAAAGACACACACACAAAGACACACACACAAAGACACACACACAAAGACACACACAGGGAAAGACACACACAGGGAAAGACACACACACACACACAGAGGGAAAGACACACACGCACACACAGAGGGAAAGACACACACACACACACACACGCACACACAGAGGGAAAGACACACACACACAGGGAAAGACACACACACACACAGGGAAAGACACACACACACACACACACAGGGAAAGACACACACACACACAGGGAAAGACACACACACACAGGGAAAGACACACACACACAGGGAAAGACACACACACACACACAGGGAAAGACACACACACAGGGAAAGACACACACACACACACACACACACACACACACACACACACAGAGAAAGACACACACACAGAAAGACACACACACAGAAAGACACACACACACACAAAGACACACACACAAAGACACACACACAAAGACACACACACACACAAAGACACACACACACACACACACACACACAAAGACACACACACACACACACACAGAAAGACACACACACAGAAAGACACACACACAGAAAGACACACACACAGAAAGACACACACAGAAAGACACACACACAGAAAGACACACACACAGAAAGACACACACACACAGAGAACAACACACACACAGAGAACAACACACACACAGAGAACAACACACACACTCACACACACAGAGACACAAACACACACACAAACACACACACACACACACACAGACACACTCACACAGAGACACACACACACACACACAGAAAGACACAACCACACAGAGAAAGACACACACACACACAGAAAGACACACACACACACACACAGAAAGACACACACACACACACACAAAGACACACACACAGAGACACACACAAAGACACACACACACAAAGAAAGACACACGCAGAGACACACACACGCAGAGACACACACACGCAGAGACACACACACGCAGAGACACACACACGCAGAGACACACACACACAAAGGCACACACACACAAAGGCACACACACACAAAGGCACACACACACAGAGAAAGACACACACACAGAGAAAGACACACACACACACAGAGAAAGACATACACACACACACACACACAGGGAAAGACACACACACACACACACACACACACACACACACACAGGGAAGGACACACACACACACACACACAGGGAAAGACACACACACACACACAGGGAAAGACACACACACACACACACACACACAGGGAAAGACACACACACACACACACAGAGAAAGACACACACACACACAGAGAAAGACACACACACACAGGAAAAGACACACACACACAGGGAAAGACACACACACACAGGGAAAGACACACACACACACACAGGGAAAGACACACACACAGAAAGACACACACACACACAACCACACAGACACACACACACACAGACACACACACAGAGAAAGACACACACACACACACACAGAAAGACACAACCACACAGAGATACACATAGAGAAAGACACACACACACACAGAAAGACACACACACACACACACACACACACAGAAACACACACACACACACACACACACACACACACACAAAGACACACACACAGAGACACACACAAAGACACACACACACAAAGACACACACACACAAAGAAAGACACAGGCAGAGACACACACACGCAGAGACACACACACGCAGAGACACACACACGCAGAGACACACACACGCAGAGACACACACACACAAAGGCACACACACACAGAGAAAGACACACACACAGAGAAAGACACACACACACACAGAGAAAGACACACACACAGAGAAAGACATACACACACACACACACAGGGAAAGACACACACACACACACACACACACACACACACACACAGGGAAGGACACACACACACACACACAGGGAAAGACACACACACACACACAGGGAAAGACACACACACACACACACACACAGGGAAAGACACACACACACACAGAGAAAGACACACACACACAGGAAAAGACACACACACACAGGGAAAAACACACACGCACACCGAGAAAGACAACACACACACACACAGAAAGACACACACACACACACACACACACACACACAGGGAAAGACACACACACACACACACACACAGGGAAAGACACACACACACAGGGAAAGACACACACACACACACACAGGGAAAGACGCACACACACACACACACACAGGGAAAGACACACAAACACACACACACACACACACACAGGGGGAAAGACACACACACACAGGGAAAGACACACACACACACACACACACAGGGAAAGACACACACACACACAGGGAAAGACACACACACACACACACACACAGGGAAAGACACACACACACACACAGGGAAAGACACACACACACACAGGGAAAGACACACACACACACACACACGGAAAGACACACACACACACACACACACACACAGGGAAAGACACACACACACAGGGAAAGACACACACACACACACACACACACACACACAGGGGGAAAGACACACACACACACAGGGAAAGACACACACACACACACACACACACAGGGAAAGACACACACACACACACACACACACAGGGACACACACACACACACACACACACACAGGGAAAGACACACACACACAGGGAAAGACACACACACACACAGGGAAAGACACACACACACACACACAGAGAAAGACACACACACGGAGAAAGACAACACACACACACACAGAAAGACACACACACGGAGAAAGACAACACACACACACACAGAAAGACACACACACACACACACACAGGGAAAGACACACACACACACAGGGAAAGACACACACACACACACACACACACACACAGGGAAAGACACACACACACACACACAGGGAAAGAAACACACACACACACACAGGGAAAGAGACACACACACACAGGGAAAGAGACACACACACACAGGGAAAGAGACACACACACACAGGGAAAGACACACACACACAGGGAAAGACACACACACACAGGGAAAGACACACACACACAGGGAAAGACACACACACACACAGGGAAAGAGACACACACACACAGGGAAAGACACACACACACACACACACACACAAGGAAAGACACACACACACACACACACACACAGGGAAAGACACACACACACACACACACAGGGAAAGACACACACACACAAGGAAAGACACACACACACAGGGAAAGACACACACACAGGGAAAGACACACACACAAGGAAAGACACACACACACAGGGAAAGACACACACACACAAGGAAAGACACACACACACAGGGAAAGAAACACACACACAAACAGGGAAAGACACACACACACAAATAGGGAAAGACACACACACACAAACAGGGAAAGACACACACACAGGGAAAGACACACACACAGGGAAAGACACACACACAGGGAGAGACACACACACACACGCAGGGAAAGACACACACACACACGCAGGGAAAGACACACACACACAGACACACAGGGAAAGACACACACACACACACACACGCAGGGAAAGACACACACACACAGACACACAGGGAAAGACACACACACACACACACACACACACACACAGCGAAAGACACACACACACACAGTGAAAGACACACACACACACAGGGAAAGACACACACACACACAGGGAAAGACACACACACACACAGGGAAAGACACACACACACACAGGGAAAGACACACACACACAGGGAAAGACACACACGCACACACACACATGGAAAGAAACACACACACAAACAGCGAAAGACACACACACAGGGAAAGACACACACACAGGGAAAGACACACACACAGGGAAAGACACACACACACACACACACAGGGAAAGACACACACACACACAGGGAAAGACACACACACACACAGGGAAAGACACACACACACACACACACACACACACACAGGGAAAGATACACACACACAGGGAAAGACACACACACACAGGGAAAGACACACACACACATGGAAAGACACACACACACATGGAAAGACACACACACACACAAACAGCGAAAGACACACACACAGGGAAAGACACACACACACAGGGAAAGAAACACACACACAAACAGCGAAAGACACACACACAGGGAAAGACACACACACAGGGAAAGACACACACACAGGGAAAGACACACACACACGGAAAGAAACACACACACACAGGGAAAGACACACACACACACACACACACACACACACACACACACACAGGGAAAGACACACACACACACACACAGGGAAAGACACACACACACACACACACACACAGGGAAAGACACACACACACAGGGAAAGACACACACACACAGGGAAAGACACACACACACACACAGGGAAAGACACACACACAGCGAAAGACACACACAAACAGGGAAAGACACACACACACACACACACACACACACACACAGGGAAAGACACACACACACACACACACACACACACACACACAGGGAAAGACACACACACACACACAGCGAAAGACACACACACACACACACAGGGAAAGACACACACACACACACACACACAGGGAAAGACACACACACACACACACACACACACGCACACACAGGGAAAAACACACACACACAGGGAAAGACACACACACACACAGGGAAAGACACACACACACACACACACAGGGAAAGACACACACACACAGGGAAAGACACACACACACACACACACACACACACACACAGGGAAAGACACACACACACACACACACACACACACACACACACAGGGAAAGACACACACACACACACAGGGAAAGACACACACACACACACAGGGAAAGACACACACACACACACACACACAGGGAAAGACACACACAGGGAAAGACACACACACACACAGGGAAAGACACACACACACAGGGAAAGACACACACACACACACACACACGGAAAGACACACACACACACACACACACACACACAGGGAAAGACACACACACACAGGGAAAGACACACACACACACACACACACACACACAGGGGGAAAGACACACACACACACAGGGAAAGACACACACACACACACACACACAGGGAAAGACACACACACACACACACACACACACACACACAGGGACACACACACACACACACACACACACACAGGGAAAGACACACACACACAGGGAAAGACACACACACACACAGGGAAAGACACACACACACACACAGAGAAAGACACACACACGGAGAAAGACAATACACACACACACAGAAAGACACACACACACACACACACACAGGGAAAGACACACACACACACAGGGAAAGACACACACACACACACACACACACACACACACAGGGAAAGACACACACACACACACACAGGGAAAGAAACACACACACACACACAGGGAAAGAGACACACACACACAGGGAAAGAGACACACACACACAGGGAAAGAGACACACACACACAGCGAAAGACACACACACACAGCGAAAGACACACACACACAGGGAAAGACACACACACACAGGGAAAGACACACACACACAGGGAAAGACACACACACACAGGGAAAGACACACACACACACAGGGAAAGAGACACACACACAGGGAAAGAGACACACACACAGCGAAAGACACACACACACAGGGAAAGACACACACACACACACACACACACAAGGAAAGACACACACACACAAGGAAAGACACACACACACAGGGAAAGACACACACACAGGGAAAGACACACACACAAGGAAAGACACACACACACAGGGAAAGACACACACACACAAGGAAAGACACACACACACACGGAAAGACACACACACACAGGGAAAGACACACACACACAAGGAAAGACACACACACACAGGGAAAGAAACACACACACAAACAGGGAAAGACACACACACACAAATAGGGAAAGACACACACACACAAACAGGGAAAGACACACACACAGGGAAAGACACACACACAGGGAAAGACACACACACAGGGAGAGACACACACACACACGCAGGGAAAGACACACACACACACACGCAGGGAAAGACACACACACCCAGACACACAGGGAAAGACACACACACACACACACACACACACACACACGCAGGGAAAGACACACACACACAGACACACAGGGAAAGACACACACACACACACACACACACACACACACACAGCGAAAGACACACACACACACAGGGAAAGACACACACACACACAGGGAAAGACACACACACACACAGGGAAAGACACACACACACACAGGGAAAGACACACACACACACAGGGAAAGACACACACACACACAGGGAAAGACACACACACACAGGGAAAGACACACACGCACACACACACATGGAAAGAAACACACACACAAACAGCGAAAGACACACACACAGGGAAAGACACACACACAGGGAAAGACACACACACAGGGAAAGACACACACACAGGGAAAGACACACACACACACACACACAGGGAAAGACACACACACACACAGGGAAAGACACACACACACAGGGAAAGACACACACAGGGAAAGACACACACACACAGGGAAAGACACACACACACAGGGAAAGACACACACACACATGGAAAGACACACACACACATGGAAAGACACACACACACACAAACAGCGAAAGACACACACACACACAAACAGCGAAAGACACACACACAGGGAAAGACACACACACACAGGGAAAGAAACACACACACAAACAGCGAAAGACACACACACAGGGAAAGACACACACACAGGGAA
>NC_090326.1:30807143-30822143 GCF_035084215.1 Heptranchias perlo
CACAAAGGGAAAGACACACACACACACAGGGAAAGACACACACACACACACACACACACACACACACACACAGGGAAAGACACACACACACACACACACACACACAGGGAAAGACACACACACACAGGGAAAGACACACACACACAGGGAAAGACACACACACACACACAGGGAAAGACACACACACAGCGAAAGACACACACAAACAGGGAAAGACACACACAAACAGGGAAAGACACACACACACACACACACACACACAGGGAAAGACACACACACACACACAGCGAAAGACACACACACACACACAGGGAAAGACACACACACACACACAGGGAAAGACACACACACACACACACACACACACACACACACACACACACACACGGAAAGACACACACACACACGCACACGCACACACAGGGACAAGCACACACACACAGGGAAAGACACACACACACACACAGGGAAAGACACACACACACAGGGAAAGACACACACACACACACACACACAGGGAAAGACACACACACACACACACACACACACACACAGGGAAAGACACACACACACACACACAGGGAAAGACACACACACACACACACAGGGAAAGACACACACACACACACACACACACACACACACAGGGAAAGACACACACACACACACAGGGAAAGACACACACACACACACACACACACACACAGGGAAAGACACACACACACAGGGAAAGACACACACACACACACACAGGGAAAGACACACACACACACACACACACACACACACACAGGGAAAGACACACACACACACACACACACACACACACACAGGGAAAGACACACACACACACACAGGGAAAGACACACACACACACACAGGGAAAGACACACACACACACACACACACACAGGGAAAGACACACACACACAGGGAAAGACACACACACACACACACACACAGGGAAAGACACACACACACACAGGGAAAGACACACACACACACAAGGAAAGACACACACACAGACACACACACACACACAGGGAAAGACACACACAGAGAAAGACACACACACAAAGACACACACACACAGAAAGACACACACACAAAGACACACACACAAAGACACACACAGGGAAAGACACACACAGGGAAAGACACACACAGGGAAAGACACACACACACACACACACACACACACACACAGAGGGAAAGACACACACACACACACACACGCACACACAGAGGGAAAGACACACACGCACACACACACGCACACACAGGGAAAGACACACACACACAGGGAAAGACACACACACACACAGGGAAAGACACACACACACACAGGGAAAGACACACACACACACACACACACACACACACACAGGGAAAGACACACACACAGAGGGAAAGACACACACACACACACAGGGAAAGACACACACACACACACAGGGAAAGACACACACACACACACACACACACAGAGAAAGACACACACAGAGAAAGACACACACAGAGAAAGACACACACACAGAAAGACACACACACACACAGAAAGACACACACACACACACACACACAGGGAAAGACACACACACACACAGGGAAAGACACACACACACACAGGGAAAGACACACACACACACAGGGAAAGACACACACACACACACACACACACACACACAGGGAAAAAGACACACACACACAGACATACACACACACAGGGAAAGACACACACACACACACACACACAGACATACACACACACAGAGAAAGACACACACACACCGAGAAAGACAACACACACACACAGAAAGAAAGACACACACACACACACACACACACACACACGGAAAGACACACACACACACACAGGGAAAGACACACACACACACGGAAAGACACACACACACACAGGGAAAGACACACACACACACACACACACACACGGAAAGACACACACACACACACACACACACACAGGGAAAGACACACACATACACACACACACACACAGGGAAAGACACACACACACACACACACACAGGGGGAAAGACACACACACACACAGGGGGAAAGACACACACACACACACACAGGGAAAGACACACACACACACAGGGAAAGACACACGCGCACACAGACAAAGACACACGCGCACACAGACAAAGACACACACGCGCACACAGTCAAAGACACACACGCGCACACAGACAAAGACACACGCGCGCACACAAAGACACACGCGCACACAGACAAAGACACACGCGCACACAGACAAAGACACACGCGCACACAGACAAAGACACACGCGCACACAGACAAAGACACACGCGCACACAGACAAAGACACACGCGCACACAGACAAAGACACACGCGCACACAGACAAAGACACACGCGCACACAGACAAAGACACACGCGCACACAGACAAAGACACACGCGCACACAAAGACACACGCGCACACAGACAAAGACACACGCGCACACAGACAAAGACACACACGCACACAGACAAAGACACACGCGCACACAGACAAAGACACACGCACACACAGACAAAGACACGCGCGCACACAGACAAAGACACGCGCACACAGAAAGTCACACGCGCACACACACACAAAGACACACGCGCACACACACACAAAGACACACGCGCACACACACAAAGACACACGCGCACACACACAGGCGCACACGCGCGCAGACGCACACAAAGAGACACACACACACACAGAAAGCCACTCACACACACAGAGAAAGCCACACACACACACAGAGAAAGCCACACACACACACAGAGAAAGCCACACACACACACACACACACACACACACACAGAGCCACACACACACACACACAGAAAGACACACACAGAAAGACACACACACAGAGAAAGACACACACACACACAAAGACACACACACACAAAGACACACACACACAAAGACACACACACACAAAGACACACACACACGCACAGAAACACACACACGCACAGAAACACACACACGCACAGAAACACACACACAAGGAGAAAGACATACACATACAGAAAGACACACAGAAAGACACACAGAGAAAAACACACAGAGAAAGGCACACACAGACACACACACACACAGACACACACACAGAAAGACACACACACACATAAAGACACACACACACATAAAGACACACACACACAAAAAGACACACACACAAAAAGACACACACACAAAAAGACACACACACAAAAAGACACACACACACATAAAGACACACACACACACATAAAGACACACACACACAAAAAGACACACACACACAAAAAGACACACACACAAAGACACACACACACAAAGACACACACACACATAAAGACACACACACACACATAAAGACACACACACACAAAAAGACACACACACACAAAAAGACACACACACAAAAAGACACACACACAAAAAGACACACACACACAAAGACACACACACACAAAGACACACACAAAAAGACACACACACACAAAGACACACACACACACAGAACACACACACAAAGACACACACACAAAGACACACACACAAAGAAAGACACACACACAGAGAAAGACACACACACAGAGAAAGACACACACAGAGAAAGACACACACAGAGAAAGACACACACAGAGAAAGACACACACACAAAAAGACACACACACAAAAAGACACACACACACAAAAAGACACACACACACAAAAAGACACACACACAAAAAAGACACACACACACAGAAAGACACACACACAAAGACAGACACACACAGAGAAAGACACACACAGAGAAAGACACACACAGAGAAAGACACACACAGAGAAAGACACACACAGAGAAAGACACACACAGAGAAAGACACACACAGAGAAAGACACACGCAGAGAAAGACACACGCAGAGAAAGACACACACACGCAGAGACACACACACGCAGAGACACACACACGCAGAGACACACACACGCAGAGACACACACACGCAGAGACACACACACGCAGAGACACACACACGCAGAGACACACACACGCAGAGACACACACACGCAGAGACACACACACGCAGAGACACACACACGCAGAGACACACACACGCAAAGACACACACACACAAAGACAAAGACACACAAAGACACACACACACAAAAACAAAGACACACAAAGACACACACACACACAAAGACAAAGACACACAAAAACACACACACACACGCACAGAGACACACACACGCACAGAGACACACACACGCACAGAGACACACACACGCAGAGACACACAGACACACACACGCACAGAGACACACACACGCACAGACACACGCACAGAGACACACGCACAGAGACACACGCACGCAGAGACACACGCACGCAGAGACACACACACACAGACACACACACAGACACACACACAGACACACACACACACACAGGGAAAGACACACACACACACACACACACAGACATACACACACACAGGGAAAGACACACACACACACACACACACAGACATACACACACACAGAGAAAGACACACACACACCGAGAAAGACAACACACGCACACAGAAAGACACACACACACACACACACACACGCACACACACGGAAAGACACACACACACACACAGGGAAAGACACACACACACACGGAAAGACACACACACACACAGGGAAAGACACACACACACACACAGACAGGGAAAGACACACACATACACACACACACACACAGGGAAAGACACACACACACACACACACACAGGGGGAAAGACACACACACACACACACACAGGGAAAGACACACACACACACACAGGGAAAGACACACATACACACACAGGGAAAGACACACATACACACACAGGGAAAGACACACACACACACACACACAGGGACACACACACACACACACAGGGAAAGACACACACACACAGGGAAAGACACACACACACAGACAAAGACATACACACACACAGAGAAAGACACACACACGGAGAAAGACAACACACACACACACAGAAAGACACACACACACACACACACACACACACAGGGAAAGACACACACACACACAGGGAAAGACACACGCACACACACACACACACAGGGAAAGACACACACACACACACACACAGGGAAAGACACACACACACACACACACACACACACACGGAAAGACACACACACACACACACACACAGGGAAAGGCGGACACAGGGAAAGACGCACACACACACACACACACAGGGAAAGACACACACACACACACACACACACACACACACACACAGGGGGAAAGACACACACACACACACAGGGAAAGACACACACACACACACACACACACACACAGGGAAAGACACACACACAGACACACACACAGGGAAAGACACACACACACACACACACACACAGGGAAAGACACACACAGACATAGGGAAGGAAAGACACACACACAGGTAAAGACACACACACACACAGGGGGAAAGACACACACACAGGGAAAGACACACACACACACACACAGGGAAAGACACACACACTCACACAGGGAAAGACACACACACACACACACACACACAGGGAAAGACACACACACACACACACAGGGAAAGACACACACACACACACACACACACACACACACACACAGGGAAAGACACACACACACAGGGAAAGACACACACAGACATAGGGAAGGAAAGACACACACACAGGTAAAGACACACACACACACACACACACAGGGAAAGAAACACACACACAGACACAGGGAAAGACACACACAGACACAGGGAAAGACACACACAGACACAGGGAAGGAAAGACACACACACAGGGAAGGAAAGACACACACACAGGGAAAGACACACACACACACAGGGAAAGAAACACACACACACAGGGAAAGACATACACACAGGGAAAGACACACACACACAGGGAAAGACACACACACACACAGACACAAAGAGACACACACGGACAGACAAAGACACACACACTGACACAGACGCGCTCACATGCTGAGAAAGACACACACAAAGACACGCTCACACACAGGGAAAGACACGCTCACACACAGGGAAAGACACGCTCACACACAGGGAAAGACACGCTCACACACAGGGAAAGACACACACACACACACACACACACACACACACGCAGACAGAGAAAGGCACACACGCAGACAGAGAAAGGCACACACAGAAAGACACACACACACAGAAAGACACACACACACAGAAAGACACACAAACACAGACACACAAAGACACGCTGATGCGCACACACACAGGGAAAGACACAACCACATACACACACACAGAAAGACACAACCACACACACAGGACAAAAACAGACAACCACACACACATGGAAAGACACACACACACACACACACAGAAAGACACAACCACATACACACACACAGAAAGACACAACCACACACACACACACACACACACACACACACAGAAAGACACAACCACACACACACACACAGAAAGACACAACCACACACACACACACACACACAGAAAGACACAACCACACACACACAGAAAGACACAACCACACACACACACACAGAAAGACACAACCACACACACACACACAGAAAGACACAACCACACACACACAGAAAGACACAACCACACACACACAGAAAGACACAACCACACACACACACACACAGAAAGACACAACCACACACACACACACAAAAGACACAACCACACACACACACAGAAAGACACAACCACACACAGACACAACCACACACACACACACAAAAGACACAACCACACACACACACACACACAGAAAGACACAACCACACACAGACACAACCACACACACACACACAGAAAGACACAACCACACACACACAGAAAGACACAACCACACACACAGAAAGACACAACCACACACACAGAAAGACACAACCACACACACACACACAAAGACACAACCACACACACACACACAAAGACACAACCACACGCACACACAAAGACACACACACCGAAAGACATATATACATACACACACAGAAATGAGACACACACAGAAATGAGACACACACAGAAATGAGACACACACACAACCACACACACACAGTTAAGACACAACCACACACAGAGTAAAACACAAAAAGGCAACCACACCCACACAGCAAGACACACAGATGCACACACGCACAGACACACAAAGACACACGCACATACACACACACAGACACAAAGACACACACAAAGACACACACAAAGACACACACAAAGACACACACAAAGACACGCACATGAAGACGCACACGAAGACAAAGACACACACGCACACAAAGACACACACGCGCAAAGACACACACGCGCAAAGACACACAAACACAGACAGACAAAGACACACAAACACAGACAGACAAAGACACACAAACACAGACAGACAAAGACACACAAACACAGACAGACAAAGACACACACGCGCACACAGACAAAGACACACACGCGCACACAGACAAAGACACACACGCGCACACAAAGACACACACGCGCACACAGACAAAGACACACACGCGCACACAGACAAAGACACACGCGCACACAGACAAAGACACACGCGCACACAGACAAAGACACACACGCGCACACAGACAAAGACACACGCGCACACAGACAAAGACACGCGCACACAGACAAAGACACACACGCGCACACAGACAAAGACACACACGCGCACAGACAAAGACACACGCGCACACAAAGACACACACGCGCAGACAAAGACACACACGCGCACACAGACAAAGACACACACGCGCACACAGACAAAGACACACGCGCACACAGACAAAGACACACGCGCACACAGACAAAGACACACGCGCACACAGACAAAGACACACACGCGCACACAGACAAAGACACACACGCGCACACAGACAAAGACACACACGCGCACACAGACAAAGACACACACGCGCACACAGACAAAGACACACGCGCGCACACAGACAAAGACACACGCGCACACAGACAAAGACACACGCGCACACAGACAAAGACACACACGCGCACACAGTCAAAGACACACACGCGCACACAAAGACACACGCGCGCACACAGACAAAGACACACGCGCACACAGACAAAGACACACGCGCACACAGACAAAGACACACGCGCACACAGACAAAGACACACGCGCACACAGACAAACACACACGCGCACACAGACAAAGACACACGCGCACACAGACAAAGACACACGCGCACACAGACAAAGACACACGCGCACACAGACAAAGACACACGCGCACACAGACAAAGACACACGCGCACACAAAGACACACGCGCACACAGACAAAGACACACGCGCACACAGACAAAGACACACACGCACACAGACAAAGACACACGCGCACACAGACAAAGACACACGCGCACACAGACAAAGACACACGCACACACAGACAAAGACACGCGCGCACACAGACAAAGACACGCGCACACAGAAAGTCACACGCGCACACACACACAAAGACACACGCGCACACACACACAAAGACACACGCGCACACACACAAAGACACACGCGCACACACACAGGCGCACACGCGCGCAGACGCACACAAAGAGACACACACACACACAGAAAGCCACTCACACACACAGAGAAAGCCACACACACACACAGAGAAAGCCACACACACACACACACACACACACACACACACACAGAGCCACACACACACACACACACACAGAAAGACACACACAGAAAGACACACACACAGAGAAAGACACACACACACACAAAGACACACACACACAAAGACACACACACACAAAGACACACACACACAAAGACACACACACACGCACAGAAACACACACACAAGGAGAAAGACATACACATACAGAAAGACACACAGAAAGACACACAGAGAAAAACACACAGAGAAAGGCACACACAGACACACACACACACAGAAAGACACACACACACATAAAGACACACACACACATAAAGACACACACACACACATAAAGACACACACACACACATAAAGACACACACACACAAAGACACACACACATAAAGACACACACACACAAAGACACACACACACAAAGACACACACACAAAAAGACACACACACAAAAAGACACACACAAAAAGACACACACACAAAAAGACACACACACAAAAAGACACACACAAAAAGACACACACACAAAAAGACACACACACAAAAAGACACACACACAAAAAGACACACACACAAAAAGACACACACACAAAAAGACACACACACAAAAAGACACACACACAAAAAGACACACACACAAAAAGACACACACAAAAAGACACACACACAAAAAGACACACACACAAAAAGACACACACACAAAAAGACACACACTCAAAAAGACACACACACACAAAAAGACACACACACACAAAAAGACACACACACACAAAAAGACACACACACAAAAAAGACACACACACAAAGACACACACACAAAGACAGACACACACAGAGAAAGACACACACAGAGAAAGACACACACAGAGAAAGACACACACAGAGAAAGACACACACAGAGAAAGACACACACAGAGAAAGACACACACACGCAGAGACACACACGCAGAGACACACACACGCAGAGACACACACACGCAGAGACACACACACGCAGAGACACACACACGCAGAGACACACACACGCAGAGACACACACACGCAAAGACACACACACGCAGAGACACACACACGCAGAGACACACACACGCAGAGACACACACACGCAGAGACACACACACGCAGAGACACACACACGCAGAGACACACACACGCAAAGACACACACACACAAAGACAAAGACACACAAAGACACACACACACAAAAACAAAGACACACAAAGACACACACACACAAAGACAAAGACACACAAAAACACACACACACACGCACAGAGACACACACACGCACAGAGACACACACACGCACAGAGACACACACACGCACAGAGACACACACACGTAGAGACACACAGACACACACACGCACAGAGACACACACACGCACAGACACACGCACAGAGACACACGCACAGAGACACACACACGCAGAGACACACACACGCAGAGACACACACACGCAGAGACACACACACGCAGAGACACACACACGCACAGAGACACACACACACAGACACACACACAGACACACACACGCAGAGACACACACGCAGAGACACACACGCACAGACACACACACGCAGACACACACACGCAGACACACACACGCAGACACACACACGCAGACGCACACACACGCAGACGCAAACACACGCAGACGCAAACACACGCAGACGCACACACACGCAGACGCACACACACGCAGACGCACACACACGCAGACACACACGCACAGACACACACGCACAGACACACACGCACAGACACACACGCACAGACACACACGCACAGACACACACGCACAGACACACACGCACAGACACACACGCACAGACACACACGCACAGACACACACGCACAGACACACACGCACAGACACACACGCGCAGACACACACGCGCAGACACACACGCGCAGACACACACGCGCAGACACACACGCGCAGACACACGCGCAGACACACGCGCAGACACACGCGCAGACACACGCGCAGAGACACACGCAGAGACACACGCAGAGACACACACGCAGAGACACACACGCAGAGACACACACGCAGAGACACACACGCAGAGACACACAGGCGCAGACACACACGCGCAGACACACACGCGCAGACACACACGCGCAGGCACACGCGCAGACACACACGCAGAGACACACGCAGAGACACACACGCAGAGACACACACGCAGAGACACACACGCAGAGACACACAGGCGCAGACACACAGGCGCAGACACACAGGCGCAGACACACAGGCGCAGGCACACAGGCGCAGGCACACACGCGCAGACACACACGCGCAGACACACACGCGCAGACACACACGCGCAGACACGCACACACACAGACGCACACACACAGACGCACACACACACAGACGCACACACACACAGACGCACACACACAGAGACACACTCACACAGAGACACACTCACACAGAGACACACTCACACACACACACACACACAAAGACACACACACACAAAGACACACACACACAAAGACACACACACACAAAGACACACACACACAAAGGCACACACACACAAAGGCACACACACACAAAGGCACACACACAAAGGCACACACACACCCACACTCACAAAGGCACACGCACAGAGACACACGCACAGAGACACACGCACAGAGACACACGCACAGAGACACACGCACAGAGACACACGCACAGAGACACACGCACAGAGACACACGCACAGAGACACACGCACAGAGACACACGCACAGAGACACACGCACAGAGACACACGCACAGAGACACACGCACAGAGACACACGCACAGAGACACACGCACACACAGACAAAGACACACGCGCACACAGACAAAGACACACACGCGCACACAGTCAAAGACACACACGCGCACACAAAGACACACGCGCGCACACAGACAAAGACACACGCGCACACAGACAAAGACACACGCGCACACAGACAAAGACACACGCGCACACAGACAAAGACACACGCGCACACAGACAAACACACACGCGCACACAGACAAAGACACACGCGCACACAGACAAAGACACACGCGCACACAGACAAAGACACACGCGCACACAGACAAAGACACACGCGCACACAGACAAAGACACACGCGCACACAGACAAAGACACACGCGCACACAGACAAAGACACACACGCACACAGACAAAGACACGCGCACACAGACAAAGACACACGCACACACAGACAAAGACACGCGCGCACACAGACAAAGACACGCGCACACAGAAAGTCACACGCGCACACACACACAAAGACACACGCGCACACACACACAAAGACACACGCGCACACACACAAAGACACACGCGCACACACACAGGCGCACACGCGCGCAGACGCACACAAAGAGACACACACACACACAGAAAGCCACTCACACACACAGAGAAAGCCACACACACACACAGAGAAAGCCACACACCCACACACACACACACACAGAGAGCCACACACACACACACACACACAGAAAGACACACACAGAAAGACACACACACAGAGAAAGACACACACACACACAAAGACACACACACACAAAGACACACACACACAAAGACACACACACACAAAGACACACACACACACGCACAGAAACACACACACGCACAGAAACACACACACGCACAGAAACACACACACAAGGAGAAAGACATACACATACAGAAAGACACACAGAAAGACACACAGAGAAAAACACACAGACACACACACACACAGAAAGACACACACACACATAAAGACACACACACACATAAAGACACACACACACATAAAGACACACACACACATAAAGACACACACACACATAAAGACACACACACACACAGAAAGACACACACACACATAAAGACACACACACACATAAAGACACACACACACATAAAGACACACACACACACATAAAGACACACACACACAAAAAGACACACACACACAAAGACACACACACATAAAGACACACACACACAAAGACACACACACAAAAAGACACACACACAAAAAGACACACACAAAAAGACACACACACAAAAAGACACACACACAAAAAGACACACACACAAAAAGACACACACACAAAAAGACACACACACAAAAAGACACACACACAAAAAGACACACACACAAAAAGACACACACACAAAAAGACACACACACAAAAAGACACACACACAAAAAGACACACACACAAAAAGACACACACACAAAAAGACACACACACAAAAAGACACACACACAAAAAGACACACACACTGAGAAAGACACACACACAAAGACACACACACACAAAGACACACACACACGCACAGAAACAGACACACGCACAGAAACACACACACAGAAACACACACACAAGGAGAAAGACACACAGAGAAAAACACACACAGAGAAAGACACACACAGAGAAAGACACACACAGAGAAAGGCACACACAGAGAAAGGCACACACAGACACACACACAAAGACACACACACACGCACAGAAACACACACGCACAGAAACACACACGCATAGAAACACACACACGCACAGAAACACACACACGCACAGAAACACACACACAGAAACACACACACAAGGAGAAAGACACACACACACACAGAAAAACACACAGAGAAAGACACACACAGAGAAAGACACACACACACAAAAAGACACACACACAGAAAGACACACACACAGAAAGACACACACACAGAAAGACACACACACAGAAAGACACACACACAGAAAGACACACACACAGAAAGACACACACACACAGAAAGACACACACACACAGAAAGACACACACACACAAAGACACACACACAAAGACACACACACAAAGACACACACACACAAAGACACACACACAAAGACACACACACAAAGACACACACACAAAGACACACACACACATAAAGACACACACACACATAAAGACACACACACACATAAAGACACACACACACATAAAGACACACACACAAAGACACACACACAAAGACACACACACAAAGACACACACACAAAGACACACACACAAAGACACACACACACACATAAAGACACACACGCACATAAAGACACACACACACATAAAGACACACACACACAAAAAGACACACACACACAAAAAGACACACACACACATAAAGACACACACACACACATAAAGACACACACACACACATAAAGACACACACACACAAAAAGACACACACACACAAAAAGACACACACGCAAAGACACACACACAAAGACACACACACACATAAAGACACACACACACACATAAAGACACACACACACAAAAAGACACACACACACAAAAAGACACACACACAAAAAGACACACACACAAAAAGACACACACAAAAAGACACACACAAAAAGACACACACACACAAAGACACACACACACACAGAACACACACACAAAGACACACACACAAAGACACACACACAAAGAAAGACACACACACAGAGAAAGACACACACACAGAGAAAGACACACACACAGAGAAAGACACACACACAAAGACACACACACAAAGACACACACACAAAAAGACACACACACAAAAAGACACACACACAAAAAGACACACACACAAAAAGACACACACACAAAAAGACACACACACAAAAAGACACACACACAAAAAGACACACACACAAAAAGACACACACACAAAAAGACACACACTCAAAAAGACACACACACACAAAAAGACACACACACAAAAAGACACACACACACAAAAAGACACACACACAAAAAAGACACACACACAAAGACACACACACAAAGACAGACACACACAGAGAAAGACACACACAGAGAAAGACACACACAGAGAAAGACACACACAGAGAAAGACACACACAGAGAAAGACACACACAGAGAAAGACACACACAGAGAAAGACACACACACGCAGAGACACACACGCAGAGACACACACGCGCAGAGACACACACACGCAGAGACACACACACGCAAAGACACACACACGCAAAGACACACACACGCAGAGACACACACACGCAGAGACACACACACGCAGAGACACACACACGCAGAGACACACACACGCAGAGACACACACACGCAGAGACACACACACGCAAAGACACACACACACAAAGACAAAGACACACAAAGACACACACACACAAAAACAAAGACACACAAAGACACACACACACACAAAGACAAAGACACACAAAAACACACAC